>NW_009941348.1:0-89154 GCF_000696875.1 Nestor notabilis | reverse complement strand
GGAATGCTAGACTTCCTGAAATGCTTTCAATATTTAACTTTTTAAAACAATAGAAAGAAACTGAATGTTAGGATAAATCACCTAATAAGTGCTTTCTGCTGAGAAACACCGCACAAAGAAAATTTGGGGTGTCATCCCATTAGAACTAAATGTTGTGGGAATGCCAATTCAGGGCCTGTTTCAGGCTTGACGGCAGGGCCACGCTGTCACATCAGAGGTTGGATGCTACGGCGACAGCAAGACCTGGCAAAGGTCCAAGAAAGAAACTTTGTGCTAAGTGGGAGAGAAAGAAGTCCAAAGCAAAGCTCTGGATAAAAGGACTAAATGAACAACCGGACATGAAGTCAATGCTTAGAAAGAAAGATCCAATCACAGTGAATTTCCAAAGAGAAAGCACAGAGACTGGATTGTGAACCTTCATTTAAAAGGGACACCAATGCCACAGTGCAGGTTGTGGGTTGGAATAAAGAAATCTGAGAAAGCTGAGAGCAGCTGGTCAGACGTTGGAAAAAAAAGCACAGCGCCAGACCCAACCCAGGTCTGTTGGCTCAGAGCTGGGGGGGGACAGGACAGGGTGTCTTTTACTATTGTTTTTTTTTTCCCCCCTTTCTTTCCCATTGTGTTATCAAATTAATTCATACAATGTTTCTGGACTGCATTCTTTGTTTCTAGACTGCATTCTTTATTGCCACTGAAGTCCTAAAAAAAAAAAAAACAAAGGAAGCACAGTTAAAATTAAGTGCATAACAACACTTTTGGACTGAGGTCACAGTTTATCACTGAAAGAATGAGTCTGTACATATACTAATATAGAAAATATAGAAAAGAGTACTAAATAAAAGCTTCAAGGGAAAGCAGCTGTTGTAACCTGAAACTTTTGACCTTTATAAAAAAAACAAAAAAGCAACAATTATAGATAACTTTGAAAAATGATTAATCCATTATCAAATTATAATTACATTTTTTCAGCAAGTAGATGGTAAACTAAGATGACACAACAAACACACAACCTGAAAGTATTGTTTTTACATACTGATAGAGCAACTGGCAAGTTACAATGGCTATTCTAGAGTCTATGATACAGGCTATCAGGACCATATCAACAGTAAGTTACTTTTTATATTACGCTATCTGATAAGACCCTTTATATGCACTGAAGACAAATTAAACTTGTATTTATTGTATAATAAAGAACATGTGTTCATCCTCTATGCTGGAACTCACCCTAATACAGTGTCTCATGAGTATTCCAGAAAAACAGTTTAAAGTTCTTGGTAGAATTAAGGGTAAAAATGGTGATTTACGTATGTTCGTTGCTTCCAGCTACAGTTGAAGAGTGAATTCTCCAGCTTGTCTAACATTATGAAAATGCCACTCTGGAAGACCTGGAGATTATTCAATTCAATTACAGGAGTTGGGAACGGGATAAAAAAAGAGAGCCCTTAATTCTAACCACAGCTTTTCTTCACAGACTGCATTAGCATGTAGTAACACAGAACCTGCCTTGGTGACAGGAAAAAAAAAGTCATTAACAACACTCTTAAAATACCTGAAAGATGATTCATTTTTGGAGTAGGCAGACAAAACTGATAATATAATAGATAGCTTTACAAGGTGATCTGACTTGATCAGTTTGACAAGATAAAACACAGTTTGTGTGGCAATACATGTTAATTTTGCCTTTTTGGCACTAACTTGAAAATAATATAGCAGGAAACTGAGAAACCTGCTTTTTTAAAAGCAATTCTTATCTTGTTATTGTCTTGCAAACAGCTTATTGTCAATCACTGTCATACTGACATTTATTTCCTTTTCTGTTATCACTGCAAAGTTTGATAGAAAAGGTACAGTATAATCTGTTGTACAGATGTTTAGAACTTATTAATACCCTAAAACTAATTTAGCCAATTTAACTTAGTACTTCTTACACAAACCTCTAAAAACAGCTGTAGGCCCATCTTCCTTCTCCCATTAGGACAAAGATAATTTTGTGGCTAGTTTAATTTACCACCTATGACAAAAGGAATGGCACAAGTTCTTTAGTTGTCTGACTTTCACATGGACAAATGATTACCACAGTTCAGTTCCTGCTCATGACTCCCAACTTTTATCTCCAGTCAGAACTCTATAAAGGATTAGATCTGGACTTGATAGTAACCTAAAATTCTAGAAGGACTAAACCAATTACTAAATAGAACTACTGGAAGTTTAAAGTGAAATCAAGTATTCTACATGTGGACACAACCAATTTGGAACATTTTTTTGAGTATGCAGACAGTCCTCCCTGTCTACCAATTGTCACATGGCCTTCAAATACGGGAGAAAGTGTCTATGATGCAATCTTAATTAATCCCTAGCTTTGACCTATTTATGCTTTGACTTTTTTTCCTTACAGACATCAGATCCACTAAAGTTGAAAATCCAAAGCTTATTTTCATGATGACAGACTAGAGTCATGAACATCTTGAACTAGAGAAAAGAACTTGGACTGGAACAAAAGAAGGGTGGAAATGGCAGACTTATCCTAAAGGTGCTGTGATCATGGAACAAGCCCTTCCTTTCAGATTTCCTCATTTATCACAAATTGCAGAACAGAGTAGTCTCCCCAAGAACCTCGGAAAGTCCTTATTTGAGCTACATTTGAGGTGTGACTGCCAATCTATCTGGTCTTGCCAGGATTCCACAGCTCACACTTCAGGCTCCCTCCTCTCTTGGTCTTTTCAGCTCACTCACCCAGCCACAACATATGTGCCAGCAGCTCTGCAGTCTGCATGGGTCCAGGTTCTCCCAGGAAGGCATCAAGAAAAATGCAGAGGCACTTCCCACCCTGTTGGCCAGCCAGTGTCTTTTAGAGAGGACAGCATAAAAACAAACAAAACCAAGTATGGTCTATTACGGTTGACATAAAAGTTAATAAGCTAAAGCTGGTTCAGGGAAGGTAATGATGCCAACTGTAAAAGCATAAGGCACTGTATCTGTTCTCATTTCATTTCTTCCATTAGCTTCTCCTATTTATTTAAAGAGTTCCCATCTCAATATCAATAACTGCTGCCATTACCAATCCTGCACTATTTGGCATACCCAAAAGATTTTCTTGGGGGCAGTAAAATACCTGAGTTTAACCTGCTCACAGATTTCTTCAAGCTTAGAGGACAGTACTACTGCTTGATAGCTGTGTGAACAGCAGAACAATGAAGAAAAGAGAGACTGAGGACAAGCAAGTACTACTGGGGAAAGCCACACTAAAATCGAAGGTTTCAAAAACCCCTGAGGTACTACTATGCACTCAACATCAACTTTTCAATGCAACCTTAGAAAATTATGAGCTCTGCTCACTTTTCCTCTAAGGTCATTTGAAAACCCTTATGCAGTGACAAGAATGACAGTAAGTTCTGCACCAGCTTTGTCTTTAGATGGTTTTAAGATGGTAACATGGCATGCATTTGTCACAATGTCAAATCAAGTTGATTTACAGAAGGAAGAAGGAAAAAAAAAAAAAAGAAAAAAACAAAGTGAAGGAAATAGAGGTCCTGTGAATATGCTAGTTTAATAGCTGCTTTTCCAATTAATTGCAGGTGGGGTGAGGGGGGTATTCTGTCAAAAAGACTTTTATATAAAGCCTAATTAGCTGTTCCAACATTCTTTAATTCTCGTATCAATGGTAACACATGCAAACTACTATATACCAATTATATCTTTAAGTAGAAGTGACTTGCAAGATTCTTTGGCTTTCCTTATTGAAACGACAAAGACTATTTTGTCCTTCACTAGCTATTCCCTTGGCAACAACAAAAAAAAAAGATAACTTTATATTTTAAATGAGGTTAAAGGAGGTACAAATTATACCAGATATATAAAATACTGTTTCTGAAAATAAATTAATAAATCATTTAAATCTTATGGTTTTAGAGGAATTTAAGGAATGATGTTAATCTTAAGTATTCTATAGGATAAAGAAGTCACCTTTCTGCACTTTCAGCTTACTGACATGGGTTGAACTCTATGAAATTTTTTTATCTTTTTTTTTCCTTGCTGTTCTTCAATGCAAACAAAGCCACCGAAGATGCTTCAAGGATCTCAATTTCCTTATTGAAGTGTCCTGTAATATTTTGTATAGACTTTATTTAACCTTTTCATCTATTTAAGTATACTAATGAAGTACCCTTTAGTTTAAAAATTACTTCTCTTCCAAAGATAAAAAGGTGTCCTTAGAGAGCTGATTCTTGCACTTCCGACTGCCTTTATGCCAGAATTGCAATTATTAAATTGTAAGACTTAAGAGAATTTTTAATTGATCAAGCTAGTCACTGTGATTTACCGTTATATTTATAAGAACGGCATGACTGGTGTCGTTCAGTCAGAGGCATGCTACTGAAAAGCTTCTAGTATATATACAGTTAATATAACTACACTTTATCCACATGGATTCATTCCACACTCTGCATGTGGAGATCACCAAGAAAGTAAAGATCTACTTAGGTAGTATGAGCTGCCTTCAGCCCACCTACATTTGGATAGGTAACAAAATTTAAAGCTAAGGATCATGGTTCCTCTTTCTAGAGTCAAGATCTGCATCATCTTCTACAGTTGCACAACTTTGACAGAGACATTTGGTTTATTAGGCTTTCATACAAGCCTAAGGTTATGTCTTAAATCACTGTCCAGTTTTAATATTACCATAAAGCATTACTGAGAAGCAGAAGGCTGTAAACATCAGTACTGGTTCAGGATTACAATGGAAGCATGACAATTTACAGTAACATTTTACTTTTCTGAGATAGCTGTGGAAGGGACAATGAAAAATAAACTGAAGGAAAAAAAAGATTAGCAGTCACCTTCCTCTAAAAAACTGCAACCCCATGAGTCATGCTTCAGCTTACAAGGCAGACAGGAAACGAGAAGAGATGTAAGTTCACAAAGTTCAGCAAAGCCAAATTCAAGGTCCTGCACCTGGGTTGGGGCAATCCTAAACAGAAATACAGGCTGGGTGGAGAATGGATTCAGAGCAGCCCTGAGGAGAAGGACTTAGGGGTGCTAGTTCACCAAAAGCTCAACATGAGCTGGCAGTCATATGCTGGGCTGCATCAAAAGAAGCGTGGCCAGCAGATGGAGAGAAACAATTCTCCTCCTCTGCTCTTGTGAGATGCCACCAGCTCTGGGGCCCCCAACATAAGGAGGACATGGAACTGTTGAAGCAAGTCCAGAGAGAGCCATAGGTCCTCATAGGTCATCATAGAAGATGATCAGAGGGCTGGAGCACCTCTCAATGAAGACAGGCTGAGATGGGTTTATTCCACCTGGAGAAGGCTCTTGGGAGACCTTGCAACAGTCTTCAAATACCTAAAGTGGCTGACAAGAAATCTGGAGAGGGGCCTTTTACAAGGGCATGTAGTGACAAGACAAGGGGGAATGGCTTTAAGCTGAAAAAGGGTAGATATAGGTTAGATAGTAGAAAGAAATTCTTTACTGTGAGGGTGGTGAGACACTGGAACAAATTGCTGAGAGAAGGGCAGACAGGAAACGAGAAGAGATGTAAGTTCACAAAGTTCAGCAAAGCCAAATTCAAGGTCCTGCACCTGGGTTGGGGCAATCCTAAACAGAAATACAGGCTGGGTGGAGAATGGATTCAGAGCAGCCCTGAGGAGAAGGACTTAGGGGTGCTAGTTCACCAAAAGCTCAACATGAGCTGGCAGTCATATGCTGGGCTGCATCAAAAGAAGCGTGGCCAGCAGATGGAGAGAAACAATTCTCCTCCTCTGCTCTTGTGAGATGCCACCAGCTCTGGGGCCCCCAACATAAGGAGGACATGGAACTGTTGAAGCAAGTCCAGAGAGAGCCATAGGTCCTCATAGGTCATCATAGAAGATGATCAGAGGGCTGGAGCACCTCTCAATGAAGACAGGCTGAGATGGGTTTATTCCACCTGGAGAAGGCTCTTGGGAGACCTTGCAACAGTCTTCAAATACCTAAAGTGGCTGACAAGAAATCTGGAGAGGGGCCTTTTACAAGGGCATGTAGTGACAAGACAAGGGGGAATGGCTTTAAGCTGAAAAAGGGTAGATATAGGTTAGATAGTAGAAAGAAATTCTTTACTGTGAGGGTGGTGAGACACTGGAACAAATTGCTGAGAGAAGCTGTGGATGCCCCATCCCTGGAAATGTTCCATGCCAGGCTTTGAGCAACCTGGTCTAGTGGAAGGTGTCCCTGCCCATAGCAAGTGTGGTTGGAACTAGGTGATCTTGAAGGTCCCTTCCAACCCAAACCATTACGAATCTATGATAACGTACTGGAAACATGCAGAATCTGGAAAAAACTCACAGTAGTCTGTCCTTGGCTAGGAAATTCAAACTGCCCCCTGCTTCATGAAATGGTTTCTTAAAACATATTGCTAATGGTCTTCTCAACTTGTGTTACTTTAGTGAAAATTTTAGTGTAAAATTAATGCATATATGTAATAAAATTGGGATCATACTATTGCATATACACTTTAAGAACATAAACACTGTAAAATATGAAGATGTAGGCCTTATTTAATTTACAGGACAATTAAATTTATGCTATAGAAACTCAGCTTGGCTTCTGCAAAATTACTGAAATCACTGCTGCTCTGGGATGAAAGAAAGATTAGTGATACCCATGTGTTCTTGAATGGACATGATTTTTGTTCATTAAAATTCCCCAAGGGAACAACCTATGACTGGATGATAGATAAAATTTCTCATCTGTCCCTTATGCTGTTGGACAGCCACCCACAAGAGTGTCTAGTAAAGGTGTCACATCCATAGTTCAGAGAATGGGAAAGGACGGAGTCAGCACTAAGCTATATCCTAGTTTCATTCCATATACAGAGTACTGCAATATGTCTGCTGTCACTGGTAGGAAGAAGAGATAAAGTATTCTGTACCATGTACTATGTTAGTGTGGGAGATCAAAGGGTGAGTACCTTGTAAAGCAGGTAAAATCGCCCCATTTTGAAAAGAGAGATATTATTCCACATCTAAGTAGTCTGTACAATATTTAACCAAGGCTATTAATGCCCTAGGAAGTTGAAACTCTTCACAAATCACAAGAGTTTCTCTGCTTTTTTTTTTGCCTAAGAAATACTTATCACCAGCCATTACTTCAGTAGTAAGTTTGGTAGAGCGAGTTTGACAAGAAAACAGAAAAACTAAGCAATAAAAAAGCAGTAGTTTTTGTAACCCATGTTAAGGAATTATCTTGAAAAGCCTGTATCCAAGACAGACTACGAAAGATAATTAAGCATGCAATGATAAAACAGCTATTTTCTAGTGAATGCTCCCATCACCTACTAGCATATCTTTAACAGCATTTTAAAACTGCTGAAAATCAGAAACATGATGGTACTCAGAAACAGTATTTCAATATGGAGGAAGCACGCTGCTCAACGTGCAGCAAAGAGTATTCACAAGAGACAGGCAAGCAGGACATACTTCAGCATCACTCACTTGCATTAGAACAACAGGGGTAGAAAAAGCTAATCAATTTCATGAGAAACAACACACATGGTAATGAGTAGGTGCTTCATCAGGAGTCACAGACTTGGATTCCAGTTGATCCCAGCTGCCTTTACAGCTATTTTCTTTCTGAAGCTATTTTTCGCTTTCACCATCTACTTCTCATTTCTTCCATTTTAATTTTTAGCCAATCAGAACAGAAACTATTATCTTGACTCTGAATTTTTGTGGAACATGAGAGACAGGAAGCAGATCTTGGTTGGAATTTGAGTTCCTGTAGCTACTGCAATTAACAGAAAGTTAAATAACAGCTACTCAAATTAACAGAAAGCTGCTCAGAAGTTTAATGTCTTATTTAATCAATCAATTTTAACTGCATTTCAGGTATACAGGACTCTGGCTCATTACTATTCTTCAGTATGAAAACAAGTATTTGTTACTTTCATCTTTTTCTGAACACTGAATAATCCAGAAGAATGTGAAAAATACATTTAATGGTCCCCATGGATTCTCAAAACCTTTCTATTTTGGGAACTGATTTCCAGTAACCTAGAGTTAGTCTTCACCAAGCCATGCATAAATGCAGTTGGTTGTGTACATGTAACAACCTTCAAATGATAAATAATAATAAACACTTATTGGCTTAGTGGATAGTTTTACAAACTAAAGAGGTTAAAGTTTTAAGATTGGGAAGAACAGTTTAGCAGGTATCCACAGACACCCTGGACTTCAACATATCCGCCTAAGGGAAGGATGGGAAGCAACAACTGCGTAAGCTGAATGCTAAATCAGGATTCTGATTTCCTGATCTGTTTTACTCTGAAGCTGCTTTACTGAACATATGGCTTACCTAATTGAGGGTTTGGACCAGTACCAAAATTACAAAATGCACATGGAAAATATAAATATATATATATATATAAAACAGGAAACTAAAAATAGAGAATGAGACTCATGGGTGGTAAAAGGAATAGAACTAATTTACAAGAAAAATAGAAGTAATTAAAATCATGGCTTACAATCAGAGCCAGAGAAAATAAAACTGAAATCCCAGCAACTCTTACATGCTCTAATTCATATCCAAATGACTACAAACTCAGCTGTGTGAAGAAAATATGTTGAATTTTCCTCCTCTTTCAGGCACCCTCCCTATGTAAAGAAGATGCTTATCTAAGCAGCTACAAAAGTGACTATACAGCATTCTCTGTGAAGTGTGTAAAAAACAGTGAAACACACACATTAGCCTTTAGTTGCAACCTGCATGTGACTCATGCTGGAAGACCTGCATTGCAGTATTCAAATACTTGGTAAAGCTGAAGGAAGGGAACTACAGTATGTGCAAGTATCCCCTTGGAGCGCACAGCTCTCTAAGGTGCAGGACACACCCCTGTAGAGCCACAATAAATAGAGCTCCTCTGTGATACAGGTACCATACACAATGTATTATTACAGCTTCACAAACACTGGTATTTGTGATTCAAATATGCATGAGGTGGACTGAAAAATGGCTGAACTGCTGGACTCAAAGAGTTGTGATCAATGGCATGAACTCCAGTCGTAGGCCAGTCACAAGTTGTGTTGCCAGGGGCTGATACTGGTCCAGCACTAATATCTTCATTAATGGCCTGCACAACAGGACAGAGTGCACCTTCCAGCTAGTTTGTAGATGACACAAAATTGGGAGGATTGGTTGATATGCCAGACTTTCTCTACCCCCTTTCTGGATTTGTTTTGGGGTGGTTTTTTGCTTGCCTTTTTTTCTCCTCTGAAACTTTCAATGCATTATTGCAAATTGTGACACTTTGTAAAGTTTATGAAACTTCTAAAACTGTTATTACCTGGAACACATAACTAGCTCTTTTTCTGTAGTCAGGTAAGATGAAAAAATTGGATTATTGCATTTAAGATGTCACTTTTCATGTTGAATAAATTCATATAAACAAACTTAATAAGGATTTGTATTGTATACAATATTTTTTCTCATTTAGAACAACTATACTGAAATGAATACAGTAGCATGTTATTAAATATTATTTTTTCCTATCACTGCATTTTTGTGTGGTTGAGAAGCATAAAGCTCTTTCTGTTAGAAAAGGACATTAATTACTCTTCAAAACATAGTGACAGAAGGCAATATTGCATCCATGTGAGAGAAGAATCATATCCAAGCACATAGAAACACAATAGCACAACTCAGTGAACAATTATTCTTCATGCCCCCCCCCCTTTTTTTTTTCTTTTTGAAAGCTTAATAAAGTATTAGCTAGTAGGTAGAGTTAGATAGATTTGGACAGATAAAAGTTCTTGGTTCTTGATATCCTGTTACTGCTTCTCTAACATGTTTTGTTATAGGTAGTATGAAAGTTCTTATGATCCTGGAAGATTATTTGGGCAATTTTCTATATATTTATATAAAAATATCTCAGAGGTATATTATTAACCCTTACAACACAGCAGTTTATTTTCCCACTTGTCCTGCTCATGTAATAACTCAAGCAGGTCCCTCAACATGAATAACGTTATAGTAAAGTCAGGCACTTCTTTCAGCATTTTCAAGAAATACACACAATGATTTTGCTAAGTACTAATACAATAGGATAAAAATAGAGATCTGAGCATGAAGGAACTAGATCAGGATATTCTAGTAAATGAAGCAGACATTCCCGAAAAAGACTTAAACTCGTAGGACCGCATCCAAACAAATACATGTGCTTCTCTAAAGCTGAACCTGAGGTATTTCTGAAGAGATGATTGTCCACTCCCTCTTCAAGTACTTCAAATTGTGTCATTAGCTTAAATAGGGGTTATAAAATTTTACCAAAAAATATCACACAGAATAAAACTACTTGTGTAAGTTATGAACAGCAACAGAGAAGGCTCCAGAAGCTTGTTATTAAACAGCTCTTTGATCAAGACATCCAAGTTTAAACAACGTTCTGTTCCTTCCAATGCACACTACTGGTCTCTGTACCTCTCATTCTGGATTATTATGGTGCAGTCACCCAGTTATGTATCTGTGACGTTGGGTACCACTGACATATGCAATGGCATTTTCAAGCAGCAGTACTGGACATACAAAAAAAGAACATGTTATATTCTTTTTCTAATAATCCACAAACTATTAAAACTCTGAAACAAAGTTTAACCAAAACCACAACAACAGACATTTCTTGACAAACTGACACCAATCTGTTGTGGTCTGGCTTAACTACAACTACGTTTCAAGATATCAATCTATCCCTCTCATTAAGGAGAAATGCTGTGACCCTTGGTTCATTAGATACTTGTCAGCAAGTAGCCCATATCATAACACTTGACACAAAACACATTAGAAAACCTGTAGATGCAGCAATTAGCAACATGGTTTAATGATAGACTTGGTAGTGCTAGGTTAATGGTGAGACTCTGTGATCTTAAGAAGTGATTTCCAGTCTAAACAATTCTATAATTAAAAGGAACTATTTTGATTATACAGGATTTGATAAAATTGCACTAACTTGTCTGCCAAATTATCTGAAAGATAGTAACTTATATGCTTCACTATAAGGGCAAGGTGTTCTGATGAGCTATAATTCAAGTTGTGGCACAAACCGTGGAATTTAGTTGTAGCTGTAATACAAGGCAACTTTTTCCTGTTGCAGTGCAATTATAAGGGCTATGTCTGTGTGTACATCCAGCACACTGGATTTTCTGGGTGATCTAAGGAACTCCACAGGCAGTCTTGTTGCTAGACCAGTTTGATGGAAGGTGATTGACTGAAACCCTAACTGACTTCACAGCAAAGCATGTGACTATAACATGAGTTTTACAGGAAAGAACTTCTACCCATCCCAAAAATTCCCCAAGGCAACCTGTGCCAAGCATAAATCAAGAGACAGGCAATTCCTGAATCCTTAAATGTGTTGACAGTGTTCTGAGAAGAGGACCTTAGTGTCCTAGCAGCTTCCTCTGGTAGTTCCCAGTGTAGAAACAGATCCTACCCTTTGTAGTAGGGAAGACATTTTGTCAGAAGGAACTTCCCACAGATGAAAAAATGGTCCCATAGGATGCCCTCTTGTTCCAATAGATGTTTTGCACAGAATTTAAAATAATCAATAGAAACACCATGCATAAATTGGAGTCATTGTGCAGAACCACAGGCCAGCTGGACGTAAGAATTCAGCAAAAAACCAAACAGGTCAGAAATTCTTTTTCAATCCAACTCAAGACACCACACCAGGACCATAGGATTATCTAAATGAGCTGTTTATATTAACAAGCACTCACTCCGCAAGTTCGATAAAATAATTCCTTGAATAATTTTTGTTTCTCCTGGGAATTTTCAAACTCTTCTATAATGTTCTGGTCATCAAAGGTAGTTGTAAATATCACATAACTTATCCTGCAGTAAATAATTATATTACCTGACAGAGATTTGGATAACAAATATGTAATTTGTTATTATGTACAAAACATCTAGATAAGTCAGTGCATATAGGTGTCTGAAAAGTAATAGTTATTTGCAGTGGAACAAAATGAGTTGATAAACAGGAACTTACTCAACAACTACAGAATGATACAAGTTCTTAGTAAAAAGAGGTATTTCTTTAAAGCTGAGAAAAACGCAGTGCACAGGAGTAATATGACATGCCACCAAAATAAATACTGAACAGACAGAATATAGTTGGTTTCTAGCCCAAAGTCTACTCTGATCTCCCTAATGAAACTAAAACCCCCTAAACAGTAAGTCAAACTGTGATAGAATGTGATGTGGGGACAAGTCTACAAAAGTGACAGGTCAAAACAAAAAACCCAAACCAAAACTATAATATAGTTCAAGGTGAGAGGAGGGTTCTCTGCAATGTATTTTTTTTTTCAACGTATTATGTATTATATGTTTGAAAGATGCCTGAAGGTATTTTACACTCTAAAATTTTTGAGATACATTGGTTTGTGGGAGAGAGAAAGGTTAACTGCAGGGCAGTTTACATCTCTCTCTCCACTTCAGAAATTTTCAGACTTCATAGATTTGTTTTAACAGTGCCTATTTTGGAGGTTTTGGTTGTTTAATTGAAATTATGTAAGCAGCAAATATTCAACAGTGGCATCCTTTACCAAAAACATTAATCAAGTTAAATTGGTATTAAAAATGCCTAAAGAAAAAGAGTGTAAACACTGATGGCCAAAAAGGACAAAACCTAGAAAAATCATCTTTACTTTCATTGCTCAAAATTCACTATTATGACTCTTATGTTTTCACTAGTTCTTCAGTCATATTTTTCAGAATAGGATAAACATTAATATCAACACATAGGTAGATCCTGCAGCTTTAAATTATGCAGAATTTAAAAATCTAAACAAAGTTTACCCTGTGTCCATTCACTACAAAGCTATCATAGATAGCTTTCTACTTTCATAGGTAAGACGTTTTAAAACATTATTTGCTATAGTTTGGTAAGTAGCAAAGGCCTATTTAATTTTCCTGATTATGTCAGATGTCTGTCTTAATTTCCAATCCTATGAAGTGCTAAAAATCAAAATGCCACTCTTTTGAGAAACATCATGTTTGTTCAAATTGGATTGTTTCACGCTTATACGTAGCCATAACTTCTATTTCTTTCAAAATATGTACAGTGTTTGTTAAAAAAGAACTTCTGGAAATATGATATACACCTTACAAGCAGTTTAAAAGCCAACTTTAAAGATCGGAATTTGGGAGGCTACTGCAATGCTACAATAATGGTTCTCGGTATCGCAGACCACTCCCTTACTGGTACCAATTAAAATTTTTGACTGTAATGGGGGAGAGGCTTACACAGAGTTCTAGAATTTTTAGACTATCTGAAAATCTCACTTGTTAATTAACCTCACACTCATACATCAAAGGCTTTTTTACTGTTTTTGAGAAATCTCTTCTTTTTCAAAGCTTATGGCATCATATCAGATACGCCTTCATCTAGCCAAATGTAACTTTTTACCCTCCTTTTGTCTGTGAATGGGAGAAAGCTTCAGGTCCTAATCACACAGGGATTTTACATGGAGTGTTTTATTTTGACTTGGACAGGCCAGAAATTTTAATTTCTCATAAGTAATTCCATAGCCTACAGAATCCCGTTATGCTTGAGAATTAATCCATTTCCTTCTGATAATATTTTGTTCAGAAAAAAAATCATGTTTTATCAAAATACACAACAAACATTTTCTTACTAGCAAAACCCAAATGCATTCATAATACAAGTTGCCTGTTTGAAGGTTTCCTACTTTAGTAGCCATCTGTTCCTTTTCCACTGTTTACATTAAGTAATGCTTATCAGCAAGGGCAAGGGAAAATGGGATTTAAGGTAAATTTTTAATGTTATCTTTTATACTCAAATAAAATATATTCTCTCAAGAGGTAAAATTCTACAGCTATTTAGTGAGTAGGCTGTGCACGCTGGAGAAAGTACTTGTTCAGCTGAGGATTCAGTTTGTCACCTCCAAAATTTAAATGGCCTGTCAATTCAGGTATTCCACTTTCAGAGATGCTAAAGCTGTAATGTTTTTTATTATTTCTATGAAGAAAATATTTCACAGTCTCTTGGAAAGTCAAAAGTCAAAAGATGTAAATGAAAAAGGAGTAATTGTCAATGTTTTCTTTTGTGTTGACTTCATGAATTTCATTCTTAACCAGCTCAGCTGTTCGTAGACACCTTTTGTACTCCAGGCATAAAAAGCTAAGAACATGTACATACCATTTAACTTATTTTTTATAAATATCAAAGAAATGCAACAGCACATACATTTTAACTGTTGCAAACTTTCAGACTTGTTAAAAAAGGGCACAAAATAATTATCCCAACTTACAGCACAGACAGGTAGAGCAAGTTCTCTTGCAAATATGCGACATTTCACAGCAAAACAAGAACATGCTTCTAAAAGACTGATCATGCAAGCGTGTTACTTTCTGATTTACCGGATCTTCAAGTAAACAATTCATGAATAACTGAAGGTGAAGTTTTAAAAATAATTAAACCTCATTTTCTTCTTCAATTGCTGTTGCCCTGCCTCACCGCAAAATCAATTCAGGGAAAGAGAGTAACTTCTGTAAAATGAATTAGATCTCAGCATACTTAACAATGAAAGAAAGACACTGTTATTCCAGTGTCTATAAGGAAGAAAAGCAGCATATGGTTGAACTTCCTCACAAAAGCATAAATGAGGAAATTCATAAGGTTGGAGCAGTCTGAATAATCAAATAGAGAAGAAAATAAAGCCTTTAGGCGAGGATTTAATCATGTGAATTTGGGAAAATGAAGAGCTAAACAAAATATATAAACCAAAACTTGGACTGTGTAACTTCAGCGTGTTACAAGACATGATATGAAAAGCAAATACAAAATCCCAGGCTTGGTTATACTGTTATATGTTGGACAGCAATGAAAAAAAACCCTCCTCTACCCGTCAGCATTCTGAAAAAATAATGCATGGTGACTGTGGTTTTGAAAAGCCCCATTATTGCAATAGATAAACAAGACTTTCATAAATTCATGCACTAGATAAGATCACTTATCTATACTCTTTGGGTTTTTTGTCATTTTTAAATCTCTCTTTGATAATATGCTTCCTGACTATAAACGGAAATCATATTATAAATGACATATAAAGAAAAATCATTTTACATGCCTTTTTTTTTTTTTTTTTATGAAGACAAATTGACCATAGAAAAGTGAAGCACATTCAATGCTGTACAAAGTACAGGAAACACTGGCTAACAGGTGTTTAACTGCCTTTCTCTTTAGACATTAAGGGTCATCATTATGGAGAACAGCAGTAAATCTTTTTTCAAATAATCACTTTTATCCTGCAGACTTTGAAGGAAAACAGTGCTGACCTCAGCAGTTTCATAATATTTAATAAGTGGTTAGTAACTTACGTATGTGGTATTTACAAACTATATTTAGTTTTCTTTTTTTTACCTCAGAGATATTTTCAGCTGTTCCTTCACTCTTAGTATTCCAAGTTTTGGATAAACTCCTACTTTCATGGCATTCTAACTTGATCTGCTTTTGTTATGAAAATTCAAGTAGACTGCCAGACTTAAATTCTATAACAAGGTATGTTACTGAAGATAATACTTACTTATTATTATTACAACAACGCACTGACATTCCATAGAACTAATTTCAGTCATTTTTACTCATTCATGTAAGTCTTTTAACATGCTTACTCACAAAAGTATACTACATGAGTGAAGTTAATAGTCTAGTTTTAAAAAGGAAACTGCTTTATATCCCAGATAGGTGGTTATTCTTGTTCTAAATAACACCCTCTGAGTTTTATTTCTGTGTGGTATTAATATTAATCTAAGAATAAAGTATTTGCTTGGAGATTAAACTTCAGCTCAGCTATATCCTGTTGGGTTTCCATTATTTTCTTGCTATCAAAATACAGCCACTTTAATAATACTGAGATTAAAGAATAATAGGAAAAAAAACCCCAATGTTTTGAAGTTATCTTCCATACCCTACTGCCTTTAAGTAGTGAAAGTTAACTTTTGAGCACAGCAGTGAGTGAAGGACTCATGCAGTGAGCAGCTGCCTACCTTGAAATAACAGATGTTTAAAAATACTTTGTTACATGTAATTTTGTCTTCAGAGTCCAAAAAGCCTCAGCTGCTCTCAAGGACAAAGCTCATGGTATCAAGCTGTCTAAGAAGTGATTTCCTGGGTTTTTTTTAGAGGCTTTTTTTTCTCTAATTTAAAAATCTTAGATAATAAAAAGACGTGGATTAGAGAACACAAAGCAAGCATGCAATCCTGTAAAAAGACAGGTTACACTCAATCCTTTCTCAAGTCACTCCAATCTAGGGTGCTCCACAGTGTAAGGAAGTGCTTAAGAACTCACCTGAAGTTCACATAAAGGAAACAACTTTTATCACTATAAAAGGTCAGACCTGCTGACATATTCAGTCTTCTCTGCACAGGTCCTGCAATGTAAGCTTTATGTCAAGCCATTGGAAGCTGCTGGTTATGGTATTAATGGCACAAAGAAATGCCCTGTTCACATCAAAACAGCATATGGTTTCCAGCACTAACTTCAGGTCAAAGATTTAACAGAGACTAAGAGCACTGCTCTTCCATAAGCATCTCCAGCTGTTTGATTGGGGCTGTCACAATCAGGTACAGCTTAGAGTAACTGTAAAGATTTTCTAATCCACAGGGCATCCTATTTGTCAGGAACCAGGAGTGTGGACATAAGGGAAGATGATATGACATACACTGCTATTTCCTGCTCAAAATTGTGCTGTACTCATTTAAGTGATATTTTGATTTCTGGCACAGAGTTGGGTATTAAATGGTATTGCTCATTTTGCCAAACCAGAAAGCTCACCTTGTATATTTAGAAAACAAACAAGATGCTTTCAGATCAAAGCTTTTAAAATTAATTCACATCTCGACAGCTTAAGCAACATCTCATCTCCCCCCGCATGCAAAATGGCTCTAGTCTTTCCTCAGTCTTCAATTTAATTATTGGAGAAATTAACAGCTTAATTGTATTGCAGAAATATGAAGATTTATACTGGATTGTCCACATACAAAATTAAGGATAAAATTATGAAAAAAATTTTGAGTTATAAAAACGTAAGGTTTCCATTTTAAGTTTCCATATGTATGAATACGAATAAATGATGTTTTGTACATTTTTCTCCCTTAAAATATTAAAAGCACCTGCGCAGAGAAGCCTTTGCATATTATCCACCTGTAATTTTGAAAATACATTTGTTATGAGGAATATCCCTATTCATACTTCCTGTTCAGACCTCCTGTTTCCTTACTTAACCAAGTTATTCTGAGGAAGTTGTTCTTTTAGACCAAGGTAACCAAATTTCCATTGACTCTGATGAATTTCCATCAAACTAATATGATGCTCAGCTGGACCTAAAAAGTATGTTCGTTCATTCAAGTACTGATCTAAAATCCAAGTCATCAGTGGAAAAAATGATTAACATTGGTTTTTGAGAGGACTGAATGACATCAAGCTATAACAAAAGTATAACTCCAGTAATAGTTTAAAAAAGCAGAAAAGAATTTGTGCTTCTATTTTAATGGAATAAGGTTTTACTACTTCAATTATTAAGACTTTTTAACCCTTTTTTGCATAGGTAATATTAATGTAATCAGCCAAACTAGTCACATGAATAAGAATTACACATCAAATTTTGCTGGAAAGCTGCCTTGTTTACATTATTTCTGTGTTCTCAGATCCTCTTAAAGTGGTTTCACTGTAGGACAACCAGCAAATTTTAATCCTGTCAAAAGACAGTATCACCACTTGCATAAAGGACAGGCTTCTGGCTCTGCAGCAGATCATGCAATAAACTTATTCTTGTGGTTGATGAAATGTTGAACAAACATGAAAACGGAACTTTAAATAATTTGTGTTGGATCTGATCAGGAAATTGTAATTTTAAATTACCATTTTCTGTCTACTTCTATTCATAGAAACTAGAGGCCTTGGGGCATTTTCACCTATGAATTAAGACTATTGTTTTACTGTTACTGAAAACCTCCTAGTGCTACTTTTTAAAATAGCATTTCAAGACTGGAATCACAATTCAGTTGTCAAAGTAATGTCAAAGTTATAGTTTTTTGTTTTGTTTTGTTTTTCTTTTTAGGATGAAAGCAATTCATGCTTAAGTTATGAATTAAACCAGACATTAATGTCTTCATATACTGGCACAAAATGAGAGTCAGATCAACTTCTATAGATTTTCTCAGTAATGTTCACAGTTCAATCACCCACTTTCGCCAAATATTTTATGTATTTTATGTGCATTTATACAACGAACTACACCATCCCTCAGGCATGAAAAAGGCAATGGGCATCTTTTAAAAATACCTTAGGATCTTTTTCTCATTTTGAAAGCAAAATGTAAATGCTGATGAGCTACAGCCCAGTTTGTTGGGGTTTTTTTCCAGAAAGAAACACACTGTCATCATTATGATACTCTGTTAATATTATGGATATAAATCTTTATGGTACAGCATAACTAAAATTCCACAAAACAGCAACACAGCATTTCAACACAGTTCCAACTCAGGAACTATTTAAATGATAGGAGTATACCTTGCTGAAAGTCACACATCTATAGGTGCTGTATCAACACACAAGAATGTATACTTCATTAATGAAGACAAGGTTGCAAATTTTGGGATTCATGTCTCTCTATCATTACCTATGTTACAAGTAAAAGAGCAATAAAATGGATTAAAGGTTCTTCTGTCTCTGATGATCCAGCATTTAGTAAGGCTCATGAAGCTTACGAAGAGAAATGTGGAACAGAAAATTTCTTCAGGACACATAACAAAAGGGAACATTAAAAGCTTGACAACAGACCATTAAATGGTTTACATAAATCTTTCCTGTTCAAAGATACTTTTATAGCATTCTTTAATCAAATCTGTAACAGAAGAGCATTTCATGATATTTTCACAATTAGACCTTTCTTATTATAAGGTGCACAATCACAGATTACAAACTGTTTCTATAGTGTGAAGAAAATACCAGAAGGTCTTTACTTCAGTGAAGTTTTTTTTCAGTCACAGAGAATGCAAATTATATGCTTTATTTGACAATTAAAAACCTAAACTCAGATTTCTAATGTCATGATTATAATGTAAATTCTGAAAGAGATATTTAAATATCCCACTCTTCTACAGAGATTCTATTAAGAATTTCAAAGACCATACACTGAGAATGCTTTGAAATCTAGGCTCCATTAAAAATAACATCCTACAAATCAGTATTAAGAAAACTAAAAACATGTAAACATAACTCTGACTTAGGCCATAAAGTAAACAACAAATAGGCAAATAACTTCAGCAAACAAGTAAAAAACTCCAGTGCCTGGGCTACTTGGCGTTCCGTACTGAAAAATTACAAACTATAAACAACAACTACACCCACATCACTGCAGAGCGCAGAAATCACTCTATGGCTAAAAAAAGTTTCAGCATTTTTGATCAGATGAGAGTTTTGCTGTAAAGGAAACTGTGCATAAATGAACTGCGCCTAGATCGGTACCTCAGCTGTCTGGACACAAATCTGTGTACGTATATGAAGAGAACAAGCAGCTCTGATTCATCTTTGCTCCTTTTTTTCAGCTTATTATTGCTTAAAACAACATAATTCCTGTAACATGTTTATGTCAAACATACAGGTTTTGGTGCCTCTACAGCAAGCAGGATTTAAAATCATTAAGCCACTTATTAGAATAACAAAAAACCAACCAAACAAACAAAAACACAAATCAATCCCTGTGTTAATGATGATGTTGCTTATTCTAATATAAAGCACAGAAACATCTATTGTTTTAGAGTGGTCAAGTTTTAAAACCTTTTGTATTCACTTCTATTCCAAGTTTCCATAGGGGGCAAACTTGATGCATATTAAGATATATCTGGTCAGAAATTTCTTGCATTTACTCTCTCTGCTTAATTTTTTCTTTTCTCTTTTTTTTTATCACACAGTATATCCATGCAGACAGTGTCTATTCTCATACAATCAAATTATCTGCAGCCTTTTTAGCAACTACCATTGTAAGCATTAACTAACAGAAGTTTTATTAAAGAGACTTAGTCCTTCCTGTGGCTGTAAAACTGTGATAAGACACGCATGAATTTTCAGTCTATTATTTTTCCTCATTCTAAGAGAAACAGATTAAGCTCTGAACAGATAACGGCTCATACAGAAAGCATAGTACTGCTGAGAAAAATGTATTCTACCAAAAAAAGTAAATATTGACCTGCAAGGAGAAGTGTCAATAAATAGTAATATTGATGATTATGTAAAGGGTCAACATCTGGTTTTGATGTTGTTGCTCAATACCTTTGAATAAAACTTTTATTCCTGTTCGCATTAGCTGAGTAGATTTTCACAAGGGTACTCCTTTCTCTCAGGGCAAAAGGGAAAAAGCCTCTTTGGATGAAGTTTCCATGCTTAAGCAATGTCCCTAATGCTTAAGCAATGCTATCACAATTCTTGTATTGTGCTGCAAGGATATCCTGTCTTCCCACAAGAAGAAAGAGTTCAGCTGACTACTTCGGACTAAACTCCAAGTACTCTGAATGCAAATTACTTCATTTAGTATGTTTAGTGGTGTTGCACCCAGGAACAGCAGAAGCAACAATGTATAAACTATTCTTTCTCAGCCGGACAAATCATACAGGATCTTCCTAGCTACATGCTCCTCTTCACCTTCTTTTGTGAAGAATGCCAACCATGCCAAAGTATGCAAATTTAATTTAATGCTTTAATGGTTTGTGTCTTATTCATTAGGGAACATTATTTTTTTTTTTAAATTCACTGTGTAAAAGATGAATTCTGATCACTCTGACCTCAAACACGTTTGTAATTCATAAACAGCCAAAACCAACACCTTTCTTTCTGCTGACATTCTCATACATTATCATCCTATATCAGATGGCTGAAGAATCTGTTAAAGAGATTTTGTACAAAGCAACAGAAATAAGATAGAAACTGTAGTTATCACCAAAAAAAAATAAATAAGTTACAGATCCCTGTGCCTGACGTAATGTTGTGCGTAATTCTTGCAAAGCATGTAATAAACTACCAAAAAAATCCTTCACTGTGTCACCGTCTCTCTGGTCAAGTCAAGCTGCAACAATATAAAAATCAGATGGCTTTTACTTACTAAGCCCTACCCCTTACTTAACTAAGTAGTGATGGAAAATACCATCTCTCTTCATTTCTCAAGTTATTTGTTATCAAGCACTTCCTACTGACTTTCTCCACATCCTTAAGGCTATGGGCCCTCTTCTGCCTGCTTTGTCTACACTTCAGGTACGCCTGGTTTACTTTTTTTTTGGTTTTTTTTTTAATTGATTATTTGTTTGGGTTCGGTTGGTTGGTTTTTTTATTACTACTACTATTTTTAACTTCAAATCTGAGTAAATGCATCAGTACTATATGTTAGTTCTAACTGCAATAGGATCATCTTCTTAAAGATAATCACTATGAAGCAAAGACAAGATGACTGAAAATGTAGAAAGGGACAGGACACCTTTACACATTTAATTCACAACTCACTGAGGACAGTGTTTATGGCTGGACAAGCTGCACCTGGCCCAGAGGGTGACACTAGACTTGACAGTAAAGACCCACAGATTACTTCTGGGTTTGGGATGTAATGGAGGAAGGATGGCTTTTTTTTGTTTATCATGAAAGCTCTTTTAACCTTTGAAAAGGAGGATTATTAAATCACTTTTGGATGAGTAACACTCACTTAAAAATCTGATCAAATCCTTCCATTTTCCTTATGTGCTGTGATTCTTCAAGTTGGCCCCTCAATCAGATTTCAGCTTTTAGCTTAAAACAAAATCTAATCAAGTCACAGCTGATTTTCCTCTTCTTGCAGTTTGCCTGAAGTAAACATGCTTGTTTATTGAAAGTGATATTGCTTAACTCTCATCAAATAGATAAATCTGCAGAAATATACCAGGAAAACTCACAGTCTGCTTTAGAACAATAAATAAATACTTAGGAAACATGGGAATATGTAACATAATGAGTAGTGACTATTCGTTTTTATGTCACCACTGGAATCTCTGGTCCCAGAAAAGCCTAAAGGAATAGCTGTATGTACCAACTGTATGAAATTAAATGTAACAGGTAGATACAGTGAAGACAGCATCTGAACAGATCAAAAGTGTTCCATAGCACTTGTCCCCACAAGATAATCAGTTCTTTTTAATCAGAGTTTTGTCTCCTGCTTTTAAATCAGTGCATTTAGCTAAAAGAAATTACCACAGGCTCCATTGCCCTTCCCAAATAGCATTTTTTCCTGGGCAAACACACTGTATCCCTATTTGCAACTATACTAAGCCTAGATATTTCATAAATGTTAACGGGGGGGGCGGGGGGAGATAAAAGAAACAATACACAAATTTGTACTTCCTTTTTTTTTCCCCCCCATGGGAGAACATCATGTCATGAATTTTTATTTTAGGAAGGTGCAAGCAACAGCTCAATGTTGTGCATTCTTCTCCACTGTGATCCTTTGTTTACAACAGGACTTGTCTCAGACATCACACACAAATGGATTCTAGATTTAGTCTCAAATATCTTCACAGAGACATTACAGAGATAAAAGCAATGGCTACAGGACGCAAGAAAGAAGAGATGACCGGAGGCTAAGCTTGAACAAGTGACATACAGAGACTAAATGACCTCCTGAGGTCTCTCCTATCCTCAGCAATTTTATGGAGAAAAAATAAGATGGTAAGATTTCTTCTAACTTCACAGAAGCCCCCCTCAGCAATAAATGAAAACAGCAGTGGGTTGGTGCATTCACTGAGTAGATCAAGTCTTGAATTTGCCTGTGCAAAACTGGGGTTTCTTTAATCTTAGATGAATAACTAACATGAAGTCAAACCTTCATCAATTACAAACCTTAATCAATTACAGAGCACTTTGTAGCAGTTACAAACAGATGAGGCTTAATGATCTTATTTCTGCTGTTAGACATTTAACATCTTTCCAAGAGACAAGAATGTTGTTAGATATCAAAGAGAACCAAGAAGGGGGAGGGGGGGAAAAAAAAAATCTAGCAGAGAAACCAGTTGGTTGCCATTTCTAAAAATTCAAGGTGTTTCATGCTAAATGACAAAAAGGCAATGCAAATACAATGTAAAACGAGAGTCACTACAAATAAAACTAATAATGCTAAAGAAGCCTGAAAAGGGCTGTAATAAAAGTAACCATGAAATAAAACACAGTAACGCAATTAATAAAAAGGCCCTAAATGACCAAAAAAATGTCATGTGTTCTTGTCATATTTGTTTAGGTTGTGTGTTAAGGGAAAATGGAAAACTTGCACAATATTCTCTTACAGAAAATAAACTAAGAGGAATTTAACATACTGTAGCACTTTACAGAAACCCGTGGAATTATTCCTGTGAAAATGTTTTTTAATTTGACTTTAATTCTCAAAACAATGAATATAGGAATAAAAATATTTTACTTTTTCTCTATTTTTATAAAACAGTCTTAAAATTCGGGTCTTCAGATTATTAGTAAAATGAACAAACATGTTCATTACTTTTACTTTGTCTTTTTTCAGCTTTATAATACCATCTCAGCTGTACCACTTTTAAGAGTTACCAGCCATCTTCCATGTTTACTTCTTTCAGGTAACCCTGAAAACCTTTCTTTCTGGTAACCCTCTCCTTACTGTTTTCTTATTTCTCATTCCCATGACATCTCATCAGCACAAAAAGCTTATCAGGAACAAACATAACTAACTTTTTTCACATGTCAGATGAAATACACAGTAATAAACAGATAGACACCACCAGAATAGGTACTCCTTTCAGGGTATTTACCAGATCTATTTCAGATACAAAACTAAAAGCATGTACGAACTACAGTAAAAAAAAGCTTTGTCCAGAACTCGGCCTAGACACTCAGAGCTGCATGCAGAAGGGTGAAGCAGGATGCTACATAATGAGCCTTCCCTCTCTTTTGAGCATGTGCACAAGTTAATATCAAAAAAGTGCAAAGAACAGTTTAGTACTGCAAGGAGTGATACAAAGAAAACATTTTGTATGGTCTGTGCCCCCTCAACAGTGTGGGCTTTACTAGTTTCTCACACGGCTGTTAGGCAGGGGTCAGAGGCATGTATGCCTCGCTTATTAGAATTAATACCTCAATTTTCCTACAAACTGGTCATGTAAATGTAAATGACTGGTTAGTCTTTGGACTAACAGGACATTATCACTTCTGAAAATCCAGTTTTCTTAAAGCAGTTTATCCCTGAGCAGCACAAAGAACTTGCATAGTTGACACATATATAAAGCTACATCTGTTCACAGTATTTTTAGGAAATATTTTATGGCTTCAAGCATGTATCAAAATATCATTAAAATTCAGTGAAAGTTAGATGACTAATTTCTATCAGACTTTAGAAAATTCCAATTAATGAGCTTGTGAACACTGAGCCTAATAAGTGAAAACGGAGTTATTTTTCATTAAAAGGCACAGTGCTAATAAGGACTGTGAGCACCAGAAAGCGCATACAAAGTAGACACCAGCTAGGAAGAATCAGCCTATATAACTCATATGTAGAAGGAGTGGCCATTTCCTAGCATTCTTCTTATCAGCACTTAACTGCTTGTTTATTCCAGCAAATTACATTTTGTTAGAAAATATCAGATTCAGTCTGTGGAAATGACAAAAGATCGATAAAGTCACAAATACAGAGAATGCATAATAAGTTCCTTCAGAGCTAGGAATATTGACAGGCTGTATGACAGATTGTTTCTGTACTGCTGAAGAATATTGTGACATGCTAAATAGCGTAACTTTTGCACTTCCTGTCCTTCTTTGGAAGAAAATTAGACCGTTTCAGAGAAAAATGTCACAAAAACTTTGATGTTGAGAGCTGCAGACATACAAGTGATTAAAACAGGGAACCTTCAGAAGATTGTCTACAGAACAATGTAAATGTGTCAGTCATATTTTTAATTATATTTTACCATAATGTAATGCACGTATTTAACTTTATTGCTTTTCCTTTTTTTTCCTATGCCCAACATGAAACACTACTGCACACTGCAGTAGAAAATAACAGTTGAAATTTGTCAAACAACTTGAAACCAAAATCAGATTGCAAGGAGCAAATGGAAGCCTCCTATATATACTGTTAAGGGCATGTTCTTTTAAATATCTAAACTCATTCCTGTATATCTTAAAGTGAAATGTTCTGATGATGACCTACAATGAATTTGGAAAGTAAACCAGAAGGCTAGCTGTAAGAAGAACAGGACAAAGACACAATATTCAAGACATCGAATGCATCATTCTACCCAGAAACAACAAAAAAACACAACCAAAACAACCCCAAACTTGGATGAGACTGTGAACAGCAATGACAGGTGATGGACACTTGTTGATGAACAGTGAGCTCCAGGACAAACTACCAACATGAAAAGGAAGCCTACAGAGGATGGATACAAGAACCGGCAGCCTGGGAGGAATGCAGAGACATTGTCTGAGCAGCCAGGGATCAGATTAGGAAAGCTAAAGCCCTTACAGAATTAAATCTGGCTATGGACATCAAGAGCTTCTATAGGTATATTAGTGATAAAAGGAAAAATGTTGGATAAAATGGAAAATGTGGGCCCTCTCTAGAAGGAGAGGGGAGAGTGGCTGGGTTTGTTATTTGGTATTTTGCTTTGGTGGTTTTTGTTTGTTTGGGTGGGTGTTGTTCTGTTTGGGTTTTGGTGGTTGTTTTTGTTTGATGTTTTTAAGACCAACCTGAGAGAATAAGCACAAACTGCTGTATGGTATGTAAATGGTTTTGTGTGAATAGATTATGGACACGTACATGATACATGATCTATATGCCTCTGATTTGTTTTAGCCATATCTGCACATTTCCCAGCAGTCTTCTTTAAGAATCATTTATCCAATTTAGAGCTTGCAATACATTTATCTTGAACATGCAGTTCCAACCATTTTCTGTATGTAGGTATTCCATTCTTGACAACAGATTTTCAGCTGCTATTGAACATATCAACTGTTGAACTGCTTTTCCATTTAAATTCATAATTAGAAGAAGGAGAACAGATTTACTTCTCTAGCCCATGGGAGATTTGTTTAAAGAATATATCAAATTCGTGTGGTTTGAGGAAAAACATTTGTGAGGATGTAAAATAATTTTATAAATATTACATTTTTTAGAGATCAAATATAGTTCTAATCCATGAAAATACAATATTTGAATGTGTCAGGCAACAAGCTATGCATTTAATGACATTTATTGTACAAATTTGGTAAGGAATCTATTGGAAGTATGCAAGTGTTTCACTGAGAATACATGTCAATAGCTGTAAAATTGTATTTTATAGTAGGAAAAAAAATATTAGAAGACATAAGAATAGGTTGCCTGAGAAACCGTGATTTAAAATTACATGTGCAATTGTGTATCAGAAAAGCCAAGTCAACTGTGACTCAACTGAACCTCTAAGACATTCCCAACAAGAGCATAAAAGAAAAATCGTATTAGTGAAGTTTTCTGACTCTAGTGTTGATCAGCTCTACTTCACTACTTGGTTCAGAGGGTCTAAGTAGGGTAAAGTCTGCTGAAAAAGTAAACTCTAATTTAGGAAGTGCTTACGAACAGTGAAATCTGATGCACACTTGTGCATTCCAATACTGCCAGCTCCGTCAGTAATCACTGTAAATGGGTTTTATCAAGAGATTCCCCATGTCTAACAATATTTGGATTTGATCCTATAGTCCACTGAGGTCACAAGCAAAGAAGTTTTATTGGTGGTGGTCATAGGTTTTATTTGGTTGGTTTGCTTTACATGCATTACAATATAGTATTTCTATATTGTATATTGCACATAAATGTTAAATTTGCTGTCACTGTTAAAAACAAAATTATTCTCTATAAACTTTTGTTTCATATCATTACACATGATGTTAGAGTGAATTTTTCTTTGTAGGCACATAATGATCAAAAGAGACAAAAAGAAGAGAAGGGCACTACAAAAACAAGAGTAAAGAGCAAAGGAAGATTAGGAGAGACGTTAAGTCTCCTCTGTTTCCTTGTATCTTCCAAACCATTAACATCAGAGCTCAGTGAGTGGGTGCCACTTAATAGAAGTGAACTTGGTTATAGAAGACAAAATAACAGTTTCAGATGCAAGGCTGACCAAATCATCTACAACAGCAGCATATCTGTACCTATTAATAAGACTAATCAATCCATTGGTACGCTACAGTTATGACTCGAGAATGTAGTAAAGCATTAAATTAGAAATGCATGGGCATGCTACCCTAGATTAATATTTCCAAGAGTTATAACTTAGGTCTCACTTTGATTCTGAATGTTTGTTTTTGCTTTGAAACAAGATTCCTAAACTTTCTCAATATAGGAAGGTTTTCATAAAGTTCACAATTGCAAACTCAAAGCATCATACTGTCCTCATTAAGGTAGCTTTGCACTGATCCAAGCGCAAAGCTACCAAGATGGCATTAAGATACAGTGGATGTTTGTGCCTTCAGATTGATGCTGAACCTCCTATTGTGCGCATTAGTTGCCAGTGCACAGCTCACACTACCTCTTTTGACACTAACATCACTCAGACAGTAGATTTCCTTGTTCATGTATTCTTGTGCAAGCTCATCTCTTGGAACCACCTCCGGATGCCCCAGCTAATGGCCTGGGGCAGGCTAAGCACAGAATGCCAGACCTTAATACCATCTTTGCTTCTGTACTACCCACAGAAAGCAAGACCCAGCATACCACTTCCTGTGAGTAATTGCATATATTAGAGCATCTGGTAACAGTCAAGCCTCCGTACTGAAAAGAATATTTACCCAATTTACTAAATATAAGACTTATTATCCTAACTTAATTTAAATCAAATCTAATCCCTATCAATAATATATTGTCTGCTGTAGGAGTAATAGAATGGAGAAAAAGCAAAGATAACATGTAAAAAATGAAGCTATAAAATACAAGACAGAAGCTAACCTTTGTTGTTATTGGTATCTTATGCTTTTGGGATCTCAGCTGATATTTATTATTGTAATTTAATGTCCAAATCGATTTAAATATTACAATATTTACTGAAGAACTGATTGTTTTGTATTTTCTGTGACACTTGCTACAATGTAGCCTTTATTTTCAATGCTCTAGTAATAGAGATGCAATTAACATTAAAGAAGTCATGAAGCATCTAGGGAAATGTTTTTCAATGAATTAAATGAAGTGACATAATGAGCACTGTTTAAAATACAAATATTAATGTGACTCCTAAAATAAAGTCTAAATGTTGAGAATTTTAAGGGCTATTTACATAGACCTTTTTCTCTAAGAAAAGTAAATAAACTCAGTTTATTAATAATAGATGGACTTGGAAAAGTTAGGCTATTTATAATACATATGACAATTATCTGAACAAATAGACATTTCCCTTTATTGGTATCTTATTTACATTCAACTTAAAAACTGAATTGTTCCAAGAACAACTTGGTAATATTAAATCAATTACTGCACAAAGAAAAATATTTCAATCCCTTTTTAATGTAAAAATAATTTTCATTTCATGTTACTAAAATCAGTATAGTGTGAGTAGAGTCATTTTTTCCTGAGCTATTTCTTTTAAAATATCAGCAACATTTATCTTCCCTTCTGAGATGTCTCACCCAACAAATGGCTGTACACCACAAAAAAAACCTTATGTGAACAAATATGTATAGACTACATACAGGTGATTCTTTATGTAATTACAAAGAGAAAAATCTATTTTGAAACAGGAGATAGGACCAGTTATTGAAAAACACTTGAATATTAAAAATAAAGGGGATTATTAGGTTTTGCCCTTTTTTTAAAAGTATATAATATACAATTATTGTATCTAATAATAGCAGATAAAACTGTGTGTAGCAGCTACGCGTCTTTCATCTACAGATTGCTTTACAAACATTAAAATACCATCATGTTAAATATGCTTAACAAGTACTGCAGGTAAAGATTTTACTGACTGCATAGGAATATACAGGGGGAAAAAATATTTATTTACTGAGGTTGGTGGCAACACTGTTGAATTCAATTGGGCAGCAATTTCTCAGTGGACTGAAACAATCACTGTGGATGAAGGTTTCATAGGACATAAGTTAGAGAGAAAAGTTCACATTTTTCACCAATGTGTACAAATCGGAATATATTTTTAGCAGCTATAGTTGATGCTAAAGTTTCTCAAGGTTTAAGAGCTGATCTGGTCTTCTTCCACTTTTGTCATCTTTAACAGGTCTCCCAGGAAAACATTTTTGTAATAGACTACGCAGTTATGCAAAGATAATCAGACAACAGTAAAGGAGATATCACCACTTTCCCATAATAGAAGTCCATTACTATAATATACATTCACACAACTTCTATACATCAAAGAACTTTGTTCTTTTTTTAGTTCTTCAGAAAAAACTGGAAAACCTACATTCAAATCCCAAGATTTATACCATAAGAAAACTCACATAAATCTGAGGGAAGCAGCAAGTATTGTTAAGTTTTTTCTGGGTCTTCTGTGTGCAAAGAAACATCAGAGAAGTATTGGACTAGTCTTTTCTAAAAGCCTTCCCCTACAAGATTCCTAGTGTCTGACAGAATACTGTAATCCAATGGAGTATGATGATGATGATGATTTTTCCATCACTTTAATACGCTCTAGTGTTCTTAGATTAGACACTAAAAATAACATTGAGCCATTTCATAGGCATAAAACCACGTATGTAATAATAAAGTGTATTACTCAGAGTGACTTCACTACTATTACATTGCAAATCAACCTTGAGACTCTTAGTGACTAAGTATGCAGACTCTGGAGAGAGGTGGCTGCATCACTCACCGATGTCTCCTTGAAAGTAAACGTGGTGAGAGGCAATTGCATGGTCCATAGAGAGCAATAAGCACCATAATCTTGCAGCTATATGTGCAACTATAACAACTGTAGTAAAGGAAATTTCAATGAAAATATAGGAATAATAGATGGCAATAATTAGAGCTTATGATAGTTTGGGGAGTCTTGCATGTCCAGGAAGGATGATTTACTAAATTAAGCTCAGAGCACCTAGTATAAGAGGATGAAAATTGTAATTTTGTACTTTACCTTTTTTTTTCTTTAATCTATAGGAGTCATATGCTGGTGATTACTTCTAAAGGCAATAGAGTTTGCTATAGAACAGGAATTATCAAGTGATAGATTTAAACTTGGCGGAGGTAGAGGCAATCTGTAAATTAGGCATCTACATACTTTCCAATATACTGGGGTCTCGATGGCACTACAGCATATTAACTATGTGCTCGACTTCCTGTTTTCCTTACAGACAACAAAACTACTTTCACATTCCTGGAGAAGGGGCAAGACTACAGGGTTTACATGTGCTGCATCAGTGTAAATGTTGATGTGTTCTTCCAGCAGGTCGCACAGAATGTTATGTGATTGAGAAACATGATTGCTAAAGGTACAGCACAGTGTACCAACAAAAGAACAGGTACATAAAACATCTCACTTATTAGGTTAAACACTGAGCACCACAGATGGAAAAGGAGATTTCAGGCAAGCCACTGATTCCAGAGATTCTGTAGGAATGCACTAAGGCAAATTTACTGAAGAAGAGGAAATCACCATGGCTCTCCTGGATAATTTTGAAATTCCCCTCACACTAGACCATGTCGCCCAAAGATCTGTCCAACCTGGCCTTGAACACTGCCAGGAATGGAGCATTTCTTTGAGCAACCTGTGCCAGTGCCTCAGCACCCTCACAGTAAAGAACTTCTTCCTTACATCTAACCTAAACTTCCCCTGTTTTAAGATTGAACCCATTACCCCTTGTTCTATTGCTACAGTCCCTGATGAAGAGTCCCTCTCCAACATCCCTGTAGGCCCCCTTCAGATATTCAGATAAGGAGGAAGGGCTCATTGTTGTTGCTACAATTAGTTGCAGCGAAATTGAGGCAGTAATAATAGTCTATGCTGGCAACAGAATGGGTAGAACTCTGGCTGCCACCTTCCCAAAGAACCTTACCAAGCACTGGGAGGTTTGGCAGAGAAGACTGGGCAAAGTGTGTGACAAGCTCACTTCTTGTTTGGGACTTGGAACTGACAAGTTGCTCCAAACACAGTTCTTGGAAACTAAGTTGGGAATAATTTTTCTGCAGTAGTGACACATGGTTTTATAAAGTCGTGGTTCTAATTTCTTAGATGATATTAACAGTAACCATAGTCTGGATGTCATTTGAGGGAGTGGTGCTGTAGAAGCAAACGTAAAAGATACCATGAAAAGGTTAAATGGAAGACGGGAAAAGTAACATTCAAGAAGCACTGATGAAGCTACTCTGTCTTCTCTCGCTAGCTCTGCTCTACGGGCTCTGTGCATAAGCAGATGAGCGTGTTTTGTATGCCAAAACTCTGCAGAGTAGAAGTATTAAACTTGCATGGCTGTATTTCCTAAATGAAATATATTGTTCCCAAATGAAAGACAGACATTTTTATTGCCTTCATTTCAAAAGGCAGTTTCAGATACGTTATTTCTGATAGCTATTCAGTAGAAAAACTAGAAAATGCATCAGTCCTATTCAAGTCACATCTGTGTCACTGCTGATGCAACTGGTATACAGAACAGTCAATATCTTCCTTCAGTGTTATATTCCTGGGGTACTACAACTGCATGGGTATAGAGAGGATACCTATCAGTAAGGCATTTCAAGCCTTTTCCACTGCATTTCAGTCACTGTGTAGAATCTTACAGCTCAGTGGACAGCAATTAGTTAAGAAAAAAAGGATAGAATCATTTAGGTTAGAAAAGATTGTTGAAGCCATTCACTTTTTTCCTCATCTTGTCGAAACATATATATATATATTGGTTTAGGTACGTAAGATGGGAGCAAGAAAGTATTATTGCAATCTCAGCTGAGCAGGAAAGAAAGTCAGCCAAAATAAGCCAAGGCAACAGTTCAAGGCAAACATAGATGTCGTCTCCCAAACCTGTGACAGTATTCCTAAGGAAAAAAACCCCAAAAACTCCACCTCAATTTTCCTTACATCTTACTTCTTTTTCACAGTATCACATAGCTTTAAGCATAGCCTTAGGAAAAGGTGTTGTGTAAGCTGTGCTGGCAGAAGAGCAGAGCAGCACTCCTGTGCTGCATGACTTCTTCTTAGCTTCTCTCTTTTTCATACAGGAAGCAACAAACTTCTTCTCTATCCCTGCAGCAAATCAGAGCACACTCCAGCCTGATTTACTGAATGTAGATGCACAAATTCTAAACTCTCTTCTGAATCACTTAATGCATACTAAGTTGGGGAGCAAGAAGATGCATGAGCAGCATCTATAATCCTTGCACACAACTATAATCCTTGAGCAACACCTGGATATTTATTAGCATAGCAACGAGAGTTTGTTTTAACTCCCTTCACACTTCCTGACTGAAACCAAGTTGTACTGCCTTTCATGTAACATATATATAGGAATGTTTGATAAACATTAAATTCAAACCTATAAAAGAAAAATCAGACAAAGCATGCATTTAACAAGTAAACATGCCATAGATTTAACCTGTGCTGTGTCTTAATTTTCTGAATTACCTTTATATTATTTCTTCCTTAAGACCAGTTTTGTTTCCACACTGTAAAACTGGAAAAAGTCACCCAAATCTATCTGGTACCAAAACATGACATAGTAAGAGTTCTTCACTGCTGATATGTACACCCTGTGTTCATTCCTCCATTACAAACTGCTTGTTTTACCAATACTCCTAATTGTCATGCATTCAGTATAGAAATAAAAACATGTGGATTAGAGCTCACTCCATAACCTTCTTGCTAGGATGCAGTCTGCAGTCCCCCAATCTCATGTGAGCTTCTCAAACTATAGGGTCTTTAAGTTGCATGCAGCGGATTTTAAGCTTTACTTTCATCTAGTTTTTCATAAAAAGAAAAAAAGAGGCATCTCATGAAAGTGTCATGGGATAACAGACTAAATCCTTGCCCTATTTTAATTAGAAGATGAATCCTGCTGTGTTTAATTATCCTGTCTTATTATAAATTTGACAATAAGGACAACACACAAAGAATGCTCATATAGTCTTCTTGTTTTGCAGAAAAAGCTGTCATGCTCTGTTTGGATCTCAAATTTACAGGACAGTGTACTGTCTGCCTTAAACTTTGTTTCATAAGCTCATTAAGAAATACAACAAGCACACAACAAACAGGAACTCAATCCCCTTTTGTCTACACTAGTCTTAACACATTAATTCATGTATTCACCATTCAAGTCATAAGGTCTCATAACTTAAATCCTGCAACTCTTATCTTGTGCACCTATGAGAAACAAATCAAAACAAATTAATAAAGTGGTATTTAGCAGAGGGTGAGAGCACCCATCCTTCCTCCTCCCATACAGTGTGGTTATCCTCTGTATCACAGCACACAGCACAAAAGCCTCAGTCTGGTTGCTGTCGGAGCATCTTCAAAAGCTTTTTGGGTAAGCTGATGTTTAATACCTTTAATACTTCCCATATGATGACAGGCTGAAAAAAATTAGGTCTGTTCAGCCTGGAGAAGAGAAGGCTGCATGGACACCTCACAGCAGGAGGCCTATAAGGATGCTGGAGAGGGACTCTTCATCAGGGACTGAACTGACAGAACAAGGGGCAATGGGTTCAAACTTAAACGCGAGATACAGGTTGAATACAAGGAAGTTCTTTACTGTGAGAATGGTGAGACACTGGGACAGGCTGGAAGCTGTGAATGCTCCATCCCTAGCAGTGCTCAAGGTTGGACAGGGTCTTGAGCAACGTGGTCTAATAGAAGGTGTCCCCGCCTGTGACAAGGGGGGTTGGAACTAAGTGATCTTAAGGTCCTTTCCAACCCAAACCATTCAATGATTGCATGATTTTAAAAAGTACCATGCTTGGGGTTTTTTCACAGCTCTATTTTTAATAAAAATATCCTATTTTTAGATATTATATATCAGAAATATAGTCAATTTAAGAAATATTACAAATTCAAAAGCCTTCAGAATATCATATCCTTATTGAAATTTCCAGATTTATAGAAGCAATACTTAAGTAATTTACCTGGATTTTTTCAATATGTTGATTAATCAAGAGCTAAATCTGGAGCTTAAACAGCAGTGCAGTAACATGTATACTGAACATGAAAAATTCATCTTTTCACCTTACAAATATGGCAAAATGTTGTATTTATGGTTTTCCCCATCCAACTTAATATCAAATAAGAAAAAAAAAAGTGGTTTTAATTTCAACTTCAAGTTATGGGTTTTTTTTATTATACTGCCCTTCCTCCCATACACCAACCAGTACATTCACTCATGGATTTAGTGTGCCTTAAAAACAACTGGAGGGAGGTGGTGTTTAAAGTGTTACAGAGCCATTAATTGCCAACTGTTTTCATTTCAAAGCACTACGGTGGATCTGCAACTTTTCTGTAAATAGCATATGGCAAAATACACTCTGAAGCGTAAAGAAATTTGAATAAGATGTTTGTGCAGTAATGTAGCACTAACCATTTTACTACCTCAAATAGGAAGAAATATTGTAAAGTAATAATAGAAATAGAATGTGATAAGAAATTTTGCTGGAAATAATTTTCTTGTAAGAAAATCTTTCTGTAATTATTTAAGCCACATAGTAATGGGTTCCTATCCCTACTTGCTTGAGCTTGAATGAAAATTTTAAGACATATTTAATATCTGGGGAGAAGGGCAAGTTATTTATAGAGCACAAAAAATTCAGCCAGTAAAGATCTAGGCAGAACTAGATGCAAATTTTAATAAATCACAACTAAGTATTTGCTTTTCTTTTAAATGTTTTATCTACATTGCACATTATTTTTCTCCTCCTCTATAAGTGAGCTTCTTACAAAGTAGGTTATAATAAGTAGATTCAGGAAGAATTTAGGGGGAAAGTCAAAAAACAATTACTATTGTTTCATACCTCTTAAAAACAAACACTAAAGCAAATACCTGAAAAAAGAACCCTAACAAAAAATAAAACCAAAACAGAAAAAACCCCAAACATTAATGATGTCTTCATTTCAGCAGAGGCAAAAACTCCAATGCAATCTTCCACTGAATTAGATGTAAGGGCTAATTTTGATTCAAAATACTGATTCACTGTACCAAGATGCGGACTTATGATTTCTCATGTGCTGGGTACAGCTCCAGTAGTCTCCCAAGCACAGTAATGAGAGGATGTAATCCCAGAGGCAGTGACCCATCCTTAAAAGCAACCTGACAGCAACCCAAGTACAAAATACACTTCTGACTGTATCCTTCCAAACTAAAAACTCAAAGTGAAAAAAAGGTTGTTTCCATGTATGTTTTAAACAAAGCACACCAAAACCCAGCTTTACAGCATGCAACACAATGCTGTAGGGGCCTTTCCTAGACAGACCCTGTCTGCCATTGATTTGGGTTGTTAACAGGACAGAAAACAACTAAATACTACAGATCAGTCCAGTATAATTGATACTGTAGGTACTGCTCCAGTTATTGCAAGATAAATTCTCACACTGCATCATATGAAAACTGTATTTTCTTGTTATCAATAGGATATTTTTATAACCTCATGTTATAAAAATATCCTTCATATATCCAATAAAGCCATCATTTTTTTTCCAGTGTTAGAAGAATAGGTTTCTTCTCATGTGCTATAAGACAGTAATACAGCTATTCCACAACTGCTACCTCAGCAACAGATCTCCAAACCGAGCAATGATTAGAACTGCCCACCTAACTTACTGTAGAATTTATCCTGCCTTTCTGTATTTTCTATTCAATGACACACTTGCAGGTATTTCTTCATGGATGCAGTATCCACTGCTATTTGCTCCTTATTCTCCTATGTGCCAGCCCAAATTGAAGGTATTTCAGAAGGCCTACTAAGCTGCTCCTTATATATGACTTATCAGTTTAAAGAATCTTCAGACCAGAGCACAGCTCCCACCTTCAGGTAAAGCTGTGTGCTCCAGTGAACTGTGCTGTCAAACTACAGGACTGTTCTGTTTTGTTGTGCAATTACATCTCTTTACACATGCAATAGTTGTTGAATAAACAGCATGAGATAATTATGACAAAAATTAAGGCAACAAATATTCCAAATAATTCAGATCTTAAGAAGATTATGAGGATGCTTTAGGAAATGGTAAGATAGATCTGAAATATAGCATATGGACTTAGTGTTGAAGTCCCCTAATGAGCTTCTAACAGTGTTCAGACTAAGATGACCATGCTAATCCTGTCTTCTAGCTTTAAGAAATATACATTTATGCACCAGTGAAGGCATTAAGAGCACTTGGAATTAGGATACTCCTCCTCAAGAGAAGTTCTCTCTGCCACTTAACAGTATATTTATTTTTATTAACAAAAGCACTTCTACATAATTAAAAAAAAAAAAAAAAAAGAAAAGAAAGGAAATTTCAGCAACATGAACTGTGAATGCTTCTCCAAAAAGTAATAAAGACAGATGAGCTGCAGAGGACAACAAGAATAATCAGAAGAAAGAGAAATTATCTTACAGAAAGGCTACATATACTTCCAAACACAGCAGAGCATTACCCTCTGTATATTTACACAAATACTGATTTGTGATAGAAATAAAAGGCACTTCCTCAGGTAGGCACCTCATAATCCAGCATAAACCGGAAAACTGCATTCTGAAAATTATTCCACTGTTTATTCAGATATACGAGTTCTGTGCCAGTTTAAAGTGTTTTGGATTTAGCCATATGCAGAACAATGCAGGAAATAAGGAAGCCGACACTGAATCAGCAAGAAATAAGCAAGATGTAGGAGTTTATGCTGTCCCAGTTTGGGTGTTTTGTTGGTTGTTCGTTTCAGGGTTTCTGTTTTTGTTTCTAGCACAGATGTTTTATCTAGCCAATAAACATTACAACTATCTCCCTCCATTAGGTCTCAGGTCTGCAATCCAAAGTGTAGAGAAAGATTTAAAGAGTAACAGAATGAACAAGTCAGAATTTAGTACTTTTTACCTAATCCTGTCATTGATGTGGTCTGGAGTAACTCTGGGAGTAACCCAGAAGAGACCCAAAGAGAGGTCTTGAGTATGTGAGCAGAAACAGAGGGAACCCTGTAGCACCCCGCCTCCACGCAGCATGGCCACTTGGCCTTCTTTCCAAACAGCACCATCTCCTTTGTAGAACAGGGAAGTTAATTTGTGATACTGTGTATATAACTGGAATTAAAATGTTGTGACATCAGCTCCATCTAGCTTCCATGTTGTCAATTTGGTGTTAAGACAAGCATGGCCTATAAGTACCCATTTATTTGAAAGCACCTAGTTTTTATGGATACTACAGTGATTGTTATGATGACACATATAACCTTTCTTCCTATGTTACTTTTCACTTTCACAGCTCATTGGCTGGGTAACTCAAAGGAGTTAACTGTAACTTTCCACAAGTTACATTTCAGCTCCAGGGTTTTAAATAGATACAGCATACTGCATGGTCTAAATAGGTTACAGAGAGATCTAAGTATTGTACAAGCAGATGTAAATTACTTCATCAATTCTTTGGTGCTAGTTCTCCTATCATTCATGTATGTAAAGCTCTCCAGCAAACAAAACCAAGCTGAGGTTCTGGTCTGAGATACAACATTGCTCTCATTTAACAAATAATAACTCTTAATTTGAAAAGCCTAAAAACTCTGAATAAATCTCAGTGCATATGACTTGAGACAGACTACAGCAAAATAAGTTTGTGAGATGCACACGTATAAATAACGTAATACATTCTTAGAATTTTCAAAATCAGGTATTTATACAATATACAGTCCTTACTCATCATTCTTATTAAAGTTCTGTGCACATTTTAGAGTTCAGGTGAATCTCAACATAAACTTGGAGGAATAGAATGACAACTTTGATCATGCCTGGCAAATATCATCTGCATTCAAACCAGGAAAGAAAAGATGCATTCATTCTTGACACAGCAAATTGGAATTTAGGAAGCTTGCAACATAAGGACAGTCACATTGGCAGTACTGGCAATTTTTAAAAGATTTTCTGACTACATTTATTAGCCACATAAAAAGAATAGTATTTTGTATTCTTATACATTATGAACTAAGCTACACTTTGTTTTCTTCTTGTCAGGTTGGTTGGATTCACTTTTCACCCCCCACCAAGGATTCCGGAAATATTTTCCACATAGAAACTAAGAACTGCTTATTCAGAGCTAATTATAATGAAGCCATTCGCCACAGAGTAAGGTATTTTCATGCATATAACATCCAGTTGATAAACAATTTTTTTTTTTCTGTAAGATTTCAAAGTAACATTTACCTTTAAAAAGCACAACCTACAAATACACCAGCAAGCCAGATCGTTGTTTTCGTACTTGATTTGCAATCCAGAGCAATTCTAACACACTCAGTGCAATTTCTGTGAGTTCAGACTACACACTTCAGACACATCGTCTGTAGCCACATTATCTGTGCACATAATGAGTTAAAACAGAGGAGAAGGGAAGGAATTCCCATTCATGGCCCTGCTTTTCAGGAAGGGCTTTCAATTCTGCAAAGCTACTCAGCAATACTTGGTGCTCCTGCAGTGGATAATTTTGTGAAGTGAAGGTTTAAATGAAAAAGGATTAGACTCATCTTGAAATCTCATGAGATACATTAGTTTATTGTATAAACCAGCACAATAAGAAAGGGGAATTTATGACGTGTGACAGACTACAACTACTTTTTTCATCTCTTTGTTTGCTTCCCATATTTTATGGAGACTACATATAGATTTCCATATTTTACTTGAAAGGGAACAGAAGCCTAGAATTAGAGTTTCCTTCTAGGTAACGCCACATTAAGATACCTGTCGTGGTTCAAGCCCAGCCGGCAACTTGGAACCACGCAGCCACTCGCTCACTCCCCCCTACCTCTTCCTTCCTCCCCCCGCTTCCGGAGGGATGGGGAGGAGGATCGGAGGAATGTAACTCCCATGGGTTGAGATAACAGCACTCCAGTAACTAAGGTATAATACAAACCACTACTGCTACCAATAATAATGATAAGAGAAATAACAAGGGGAGAGGGCACAACCGCTCACCACCCGCCGACCGATACCCAGCCCGACCCGAGCAGCGATCTGGGCCTTCCGGGTAACTCCCCCCAGTTTATATACTGGGCATGACGTGCTGTGGTATGGAATACCCCTTTGGCCAGTTTGGGTCAGGTGTCCTGTCTCTGCTTCCTCCTGGCTTCCCCTCCTCCCTGGCAGAGCATGAGACTGAGAAAGTCCTTGGTCAGAGTAAACATTACTGAGCAACAACTAAAAACATCGGTGTTATCAGCGTTGTTCCCAGACTGAAAGTCAAAAACACAGCACTGCACCAGCTACTAAGACGGAGAAAAAAAATGACTGCTGTAGCTGAACCCAGGACAGTACCTCATGATGCATACTAGCTTTCTTGCATAATAGTTTGCACTGATATATGTAGGTAAACAAAGTTTAACATTTTCAATATTATTGTTCAGTATTATTTGGTCAATACTACCAATATTGCCAACAGCATATTCAGACCCTCTACATCATCTCACAGCTGCTTTTTCCAAACTGGGTATTTCTTGGATATTTCTTCTCTTGCCTCTTTCAGCAACTTGTACAGCATAATTCAATAAAGGCTTTACATCTGAGGAAACAGTGTTACATTTCTTTCTTCATTTCAGACTGTTTTCAGTAATCTATTTCACTGTTTTCAGATTACTGTAAGAGTGTAACAGCTGAAAAAGACCAACTTCCTATGAAGTTCTATACCACCTCTTTTAAGAGAGCAGGAAAATTCTGCATTAGACTCAAAGTTTGCCATGAACTGGGGATTTACTACTTTATCCACTGAGAAGTGAAAAGGGGAAAAAAATCCAAACCAAACCAAAATCAAAAACAAACAAACAAAACAAAACAAAAACTCCATACAAACAAGAAAACCCACACAAACAAAACCCCAAAACCCAAACAAACAAAACAAAAAAAACACCACCTTCTTTCTTCAGGAATCTTTCATATGACATCTTTGAATCACCCCAAAAAGACTCCAGAAATAGCAGTGTGTTGCACCCAAAAGGATAGAAGTGCCTTCCCTTCAAAGGCACTGAGCCTTCTCTAACATTGGGATACTCTGCCTGGAAGAATACAACTCAGAATAGCCATTTTACTGAAATAAAATGCGGCCAAAATGTCAACTCCAGGCCTGCTATGTTCATCTGGTGTAACAGACATAAATAATGCAGCCCCAAATGGTATAAACCAGGTATAAAAGCTAACCAATAGGAATAGGTGGAACAAGGAGGAGCACTTCGGAAATTATACTTTTGCAGAAGCAATTTTGCTCAAACTGAATACAGCAAGATTGATAGCTTTAACTAGGCTATGTTCTTCACTAGCCTTAATAACATGGTAAATCTTATTTTTCAGTGTACGACATAGCGCCTAGAAGAGTTTGCTTTGTTTTTTTAAGTTATGTACAATCAATGTTTTCCTAATTCCAAGAGAAGATTTTCCATGCACCAGAAGTTCATTGATAGTCATCATCATCACATGATATAGAAGCCCCCAAAACAACCTACAGTCTGTGTCTGACTATACACTGCCAGTACTAGAGACACTAGAGAAAAGATATTCTTATCCAACAGCAGAAATTACTTTTTTGGTGGAAGAATTTTTATTACCGTATTATTCAAAGGCACCACCCACTATCAGATTTTGTTGTCATTATAATCAAGTTACAAAGCCATTGAATGGTTGATATATCTTTAAAGTAATTTTTTCCCATGTTTCAGAATCTACTTGCCATGCCCTATGGAAAAAGTCCTGTAGAAGCAATGACTCCTATGAATCTAGGATTTTTGCCTGCTATTTCTGCTCTGAAAGATACCTCTTGCAATTAACTTTACCGATTAACTTCCCATGAAATAACGAAAAAACGTCACAATCACGCCAATACGTCAGAGGGGAAAAAAAAAAGCAGCCTATTGTTCACAATTGGGTGGTCAGACAAAAAAGAATATCGTATGGCTCAGGTTGAAAACAGTGCAAAAGCTGAAAAACTCTGAGTGATTCCAAAGATGGGCTTTGAAGTCAATGAACTGCCAAGTCAGGATCTTATTCGGCAAGATACAGGAACACATGCCTAACTTCAAACATCAAAGTAGGCCAGCTCCATTTATTTGCATTACGGCACCTTCATATGAAAAATGCAAATGAGAATCAGATACATCTACTTCAAAGAGCCAGCTCCTGAAATTGTAGTCTGAAACACGGTTAAATACATAACCTAATTCCACAAACTTTTACTGCACATATGAAGCACTAGATAGGTACTGCCTTTACCCAAGTTGTAGCCATGGTTATTTTGTGTTATTTCTTATAACCACTTCATTTGAACATTTCTGGAGCTCTCAGATCATAGGCTTCAATATCACTGATGAATAAGACTGAGTTATAAATGAAATCATATTTCATTTCCACAAAACTCTTAGCAATACCTAAAATATTAAAACACAGAGCTCAAACTGATAAAAATTTTATCTGTGGATCTGTGCAAGTAATGCCAGCTTTTAACACGTGCCTGTGTCAAACTGCAAAGACTGGGATGTTATTACTTCAGTTTACTATAGATTATGAATACCTGATAGTGACTGCTCTACTATATTAATGAGACCCTTAAGGGACACAAAAATAGGCAGAAAAGTTAACTCAGGGTGGTTTCTCAGCAATGCAGTCAACTTAATGTAGAATTTGTTCCTAGTGCATAACGTAAAATGAATTGCTTAGTACAAATAATTCCATGACAATGAAATTAGCTTATAGATTCTTTTAAAAGGTTTTGGCAGCAAGATGGGTTTACTGATACAAGTAACTTTTGGAGAGTATAGCATTATAAGGCTGATGATGGCATTATATTTCCCTCCTTTGTCACTGGTGAGGTTCTAATGGGATTGCCTAATAAAGGCAGTTGACAAAAATAACCACATCTGGGAATCTAGTCTGTGCTTCACGGGGTTTAATAACTTCTCAGAAGTGTTGTAAGGACAGACGAGATAATGGGAAGGTTAGAATAAATTAAGAAACAACCCACAAATTTCTGCATTATGTAAACTGTGCATAAGAAGCAGATAAATTTGAAGGAAAAAGTGTGTAACTGGAAAAACACAATAGCCTTCCTGAATTACCATCCTTACTCTACATCCAGTTCTGCTATATTCATAATGGTTTTTCACAAGATCTACTATTGAAAAAAAACAAAATAGTTCAGATTATAGCTTTATTCCTTAGGTTGAAAGAAATCATAAAATTACAACTGCCTTTTCGCTTGCATTTTCAGTATATATATGAACAGATGTCTTCACTTCTTTCCTGCATTAGCACAACGTTCCCAATATTATGTATTTGTAAAATAAATACTAAACAGTGCAAATATTTTTAACCATATTTTGACTGGTCATTTCTCATACTGCACATCTCATACTGCACACTGCTTAGGACTTCACTTATCTGCTTTTTTATTCATTCACAGTTTTCATCTACGCACTTTCTTGGTGCAATATAAGGGCAGTTCTGTCAGTCCAACAAATGCAGAAACGATACCTTTCAAAAAGCAAGTTATATTTTTTTCTTAAAATACAGTTCAAGTGAACACACATTTTTACTGAATGAAAATATTAGACTTAAATAGAGAATCATGTATACCGTACCCTCTCCACTGAGTGGAGAATAAAAAAGAAATATGCAAGCCTGAAGAAATATTATTCCTATAAGCCTTCGGGGAGGTTGGTCTTTCAAATAAAGTGACTGCATCAGCCAAAGATTCAATTCTGTATTTAGCACACTACTGGTCGAAATAAAAATACTGCAGGGCATTTTGTTGTTCTGTCAGAGGTTCACAACTTCTGTGGTTTTATTTCCTTAGAAGCCCTCACAGTAATGGTATTGCCTCCCAACCTTCAGACTTCTTTTGGGTTGTGTTCTTGAACACATATGAACTAGAGTTTAGAGGTCAAGTCTGGAAGAAAAGGGGCAAATAATCACTGTTTTGACAATTCAGATGTTGGTTTTCTATTGTGTAGTTATAAAATACTATGAAAACTTCAGGAATTTGTTTTTATGATTAACAAAAGGTTTACGCTATGTTAAATTCACTTCACTGAAATGCTTATTTAGTCTTTGAACTTTAAAAGCTTACAATTATGGTCTAATGCAAACTATATGAAGAATTGGTTATGTATGGCTACTTTTAGAAAGCTTGGGTCAAATATTCTAACTGGGTTCTGCTTCTGAACACAAGGTAAAGGAAACATTAATGATGGCTGTTATGTTAATTCAACGTGTTCAGCCAGTAATTGTTTTGTATACAGTTATAACATTTCAAGAATGAGGCCTTCAATAGACAAAGCAGCTACAGATGAAGCCCGATTTACAACAGATATAACCTCATGTCAAAAGGAACCACATGATCTTATGGCTTCTCTACATCTATTTTCATAACCACAGATGGTTAAAAATACCAGTTTCTATGTCATGAATATACATTAGCCCAGATTAATCACTATATAAATTTCAGGGCATGTTCAAGGAGCCCAAAGTTTCTGGGTGTAAACCCCAAGACACAAAACAATTTTTCTTGATTGTATCAAGCCCACTGTAAAAACTCTGGAAACACTTCCCTTAGTCATAGATTTCAGGACGTCAAGCAGGCCAAGCGGAGCCGAGTCCAGAGTACATTCTCTCCTCCCAAACTTTGATTACTTTAAGATTGTATTTACTGGTATGACACTTATCTTTAAAGTCTCTATTATATTAAATCCAATTAGACAACATGGAAATTATTAGCAAAAAAGAATCCAAACCTATTAGACAGTTTTAATAGCATCTACTCTATTTTGACTTAAGGCAGATTCCCAGTCCCCACATAGTTTTTCAGACTTCATATAGTTAAAGAAAATTCTGAAGAGTAACTTGCCCATTATGTAAGTACTCTGAAATCCATTTTCTAAAAGCCAATTAATAATATATCGTCATCTTATAGTAAGGCTTTTATAAGAGATTGATCAGCTGCTTGCAAAGCACCAAAATAGCATTAAAACTGCAACTCCAGCAAGTACACAAAAAATAACATTGTGCATGGTAATCTGTGTATTCACTCTATATCACAGGCTGCACTGCACAAGGAAAGTTCCATTTCAACACCTAAACCTTTATGTGACTACCTGCAACAGAAGAAAGCCTCAGTACAGTACAGAGCATAGTTCGCATCCTGGTGCGGAACACCTGGTGCTGCTGCAGGCTTGCAAGGCAGTCACCACAGGCAGTCCTAGTGAAACAGCACAAACACAAAACAACTCCTTAAGACAAAATGAGATGAATTCGCTATACATGGCATTACATAAGCTGAGGACACATATCAAATTCTTGCACCCTAAATACAGAGAAGCTCAGATATGCTTACGTTATGCTTTCAGTGTACTCCATTATCACAGCAGTAAACCTAACAAAGGGTCAGATTAGGCACCTGGATATTTAAATAGAATCTTAGAATTCAGACTTGTAATGAGTACGCTGGCTTAAGGCACATTAAGACAGTAAAGTTAGTGTAGAAACACTGATATAATTGACAGGACAAGTTGGCCCAAATTCTATTTCCTACTGCCTTGTCTAACTATAGAGATCAGACTTGAGTTATCACACATACGATGTCTACTGCAACTCAGAGCCTTAGCATATTGGAGCTGTATTCTCCAGTGATATAAATGCTACAGTTCCAAGTTCAACTTTAGAATTGTACCAGGTATAGACTTGCCATTTTCTATCACTTCATTGTGGTAGTTTGTTTTTAAACATCCCATGGGTTGTAGAAAACATGTCCACAGAGCATATTTGGAAATAGCGAATTTCCTCCCTTACCAGCAAGAAGGCCCTACTGCAATGCAGTCCCCCTGCAACATAATGAGTTCACTGTCAACATACTGAAGCAAAACCTTCCTCTTTCACAATCTGAATTATGTAAGTACTGCAAATCCAGTCTTGGGATTTTGTTTGGGCTGCTGTGGACATGCCCGAGGTTCATTAAGGCTTGCAAAGAACTGATGCAGTTCTGTATTACTAATTTAGGACTGGCAATAGTACTTCTGTCATTTACTTAAATGTAAAGCTGCAGAGAAAAAGGGACCATTCAGATGTATAGTGAAATGAAACATTATAATTCAAACTTACTTGACATTAACCAAGAAGATACCTTTCAAATCAGACATTAGTTAACAGAGTGTTTATTCTGCTGACTTATATGACCTCAGCTCCTGCTACATGCTTTTTTTCTCCAAAGTATAAACTAAGGCTTTAGCTACCTGCACTATAAAGAATAGATACAGCTATTACATATGATTCATGGCTGATTCTTCCTAAGTATATTTTGAAACAAAAGAAAGTTAGTTCAGCAATATCACAAGGGAGGCTTGTGAAACAAGTAGCTTGAAAGCTCTAGAGATACTCTGAACTGAGGGCTATATCCATCCAAATCATTTGTTATCACCAAAACAACACAGATGACAAAACCACAAACAATGTCAAGAGCTGGTTGAGACCTTCCACTTCTCTGATCCCTTCAGTAATTACCAGCAGTGACACACCAGTAAAACAGCACTTTGATTCCCTCTGTTACTCCCCAACTTCTCTCTCCCTACAATGCACCATCAATCACTGGCTCAGCAATAAGCTTACCTGAGTTATTCTGCCCAAAACATATATTCTTTCAAAAACAGAGCCCTTCTTCCTGGCAGGACTAGACAAACTATGGAAGTGAACACAGTACTGTAAGCCATAATGGCTTATTTCACATGTAGCTCTGCTACACAAACTTCATCAGATCAGCTAAGTTACTGTTCCAAAAGCTGCAACTGCTAAAAGTTCAAGTGATTGGACATGTCAGTCCTTCACGAACAACGAAAATAGCAATCTCAAAGATTTGATTGAGCTCAGAAGTTTAAGTTTACCTCATATATAATAAACAGCTTCTGAATACTGTTAACTAATCCCACTCTTTGCCCCAATCATTCTTAGTGATATTTGGTCCAGCAAACAAAATCAATCTTCACTGGTACAAGTCTACTGAACTGTACTGGTGAATAAAACACCCATGATGGTAAATAGATTTGCTTGGTTAAAGATGCTTGGCTTCTGTATCCTAAAGACACATACACATTAGCTTTCAATTTTCATTGCATTTGCCTTGTTTCAATTTCAAACTGTTATATTCTTAGCAAAAAGTATCACAAAGTCCCAGCCCTGCATCCACTTCTGGAATTCTATGTCTAATATGAGATGCAGATACGAACATGCAAGATCTTTAAAAACAGATCCTCTGGTATGATGATGAAACACCTTTGCTTATCCTACGTTAAAATCTTTCAGTGCAATTTATTCTCTACCATAACAGCATATATAAATAGTTAACACTTTTTCTCTCTCCCTTTTCATTGTGCAAGGCAAGCACACAAATATAGATCATATGTTTTAATTTAATTTTTTCCTCCCTTTAAGCATTCAGGCTACTCATAAGTATCAGAAAGATCTAGACAAAACACAGGTTTAAAAGTATACTCATGGGACCCTGTGCAAATTGCAATGATGACTTCTGGAATAGTATTCTATAAACTCTTCTCCGCCATTACCCTTCTCAGAGCATTTTGAATTTTGTTTCTGGAGACTCGGTGACACAAAGGGGTGATTTCAAGCTGCTGGTTATCACTTTTTCTAATAAATAACAGCAGGCTCTTAGAAAGAAAGCTTTGGGGATGAATGAGAACACAGAGAGGCTGGGGTCAGTCACCAGAGTTTGCAGTCTTGTCACATACAGCAGGTTGTTTTAACTGTATCCAAAATGCAGTTCCCAAATATGCCATACCTAGGGAGTAGGAGTAAAACATGTTAATGAAGGACAGATCTTCTTTCATGACACAGTGGGTGAAAGGACACTTGATATCACATATCTTGCAACAACAGATAAATAGAAGAAGATCGCAGTACAGAGAGAGGAGTGAACAAGAAGAGCTGAAACAGGAGAGGTATCACCAAGGTCAGAGTGAGGAAGAGGAGGCAGTCCATGGTGCCAGAGCCAGTATGACCTGCAGCCTGTGGAAAAGCCCACACCAAAGTATTCATGGAAGACCATAGAGGACCCTTCACAAAAGCAGATGGAAGGAACTGCAGCCTGTGGAGATCCCACAGCGGAGCAGAACTGAGTTATTACAAGTCTGCAGGCAGTTGAAAACCCCACAATGGAACAGATCTTCATGATGTGGACTGCACCACATGGAAAGCTCACACCAGAGCCAACTTTTTGCCCGCAAAACAACAGTATATTGGGAAAACCCATGCTGGCGCAGGGTAAAATCAAGAGAGGGAAGAAGGAGCAGAGAAGCTGCCATGTACAGACCATACCTATCCACAGTTCCACCCTCCTCTCTTACCATGCAACTCAGGAGGGTACAGGAGTCTGGAGTGAAGGAGTAAAGTTAGGCCTGGGAAATAGGGGAGGAAAGATATTTTAATGTTTGTCTTTGGTTCTTGCTACCTGGATCTATTTTAACACATCACCAGTTTTCCCCCACTTGAGTCTTTCCACTTGAGTCTTTTTTACCCACAATGATAATCAGTAACAACCTCTCTCTTTACTCTAACCCACAGCTTTCTCATCATTTTCCCCCTCCCCTGTTGAGGAGAGGAATCTTAGTTGTCTTCATACAACATAAATACACTTAATTTAAGATAAGTGCTTGTGGATTTGTTTCAGGAACCTTAGACACTTCGAGACAAAACCTGTTTCATAAACAAATAGTTATATTTAGGAAAGAGACCTCAGTTCAGAAAGAAACACATTAAACATGTATAAATACAACATTACTAAGGAAAAGGCTTAGACTATTTCACACTGCTATACTTTAGCAACTCATCCCTCAGCAATTACACTCAACCTTTCAGCAAAACACTTAACTGCCATTGATTTAAGTCATCTCTTAAAGGTGTACACCTTTGTCCAGGTTTTTATAATCTGTTTTCCACTTTGCAGGGCAGGAAAGGGCTTTAATTCCCTCTGGTTCCCATCCTCTTTTCTATTCTGAATCCAGGTTAAATTGCAACCGGCATTTTGTGGGTGATATTTATCCACCACTTCCTCCTCTAAACTGTATCTACCAATGGGAGTTCACTTTGGTTGCACTATTACCTGCTTCTATGGAAAACCTTGCCATGTCAACAAAATAAGACAAACAGAATGAATATTATTCTCAGCTGCAGAAGTTACTATTACAGGCAACAAATCTCTACCAAAGGAAAAACACAAGAATGGAAGTGCCAAAGACAGTCAGAAGCTATTTATGTCAGTGGCTATTTCTTTACAGTAAGACAACACATCAGAAAGAAAAGGTTTTATAAGAAAAAACAACCGGCAATGGAAGCTGCTGAAGAATAGGCCAATTTAAACTGAAGAATGACAGCAAGATGAAAGTCAGAACCTCAGAACAGCCATGTCAATTTGTGTAGAGGAAGAAATTAATTAGAAGTTTAACTTCTCAGCTTTTCCACCATTTCCTTAAAAGTTATATGAAAAATTAGCCTGCATAGCCATCAGGAAGCCTTTGTGTAACACTCACTGAAAGAAGGGAAAGAAATTCTATTCTACATTAAGATGAAGACTGGTACATTCTTATAGTATTTTGTTCCACAGAGATAAATGAAGACATGGGGTGGGTTTTTTATTTTTTTTTTTTTTTTTAAAGTGAGGCTGACCCTTGAGACTTGATCTTGTTTTCCAATTTATTCACCTATTTGCTTCTAAATTTGCTACTCAGAGAGGGCAACTAGTTTGGACAAGACTACCAAGCAACCCAGCAGTAGATCAGAAATGCCGCGTAGACAAGAAATAGAAGTTTACAGGATTCTATTCCTCAGTTTCCACATTTAAACATTATTTAATATCTTCCCTGTAAAGAGATTTAATCTTACCAAAACCACAATAAAAATCTCTTGACACTACCACGACTAGCACTCTGGAGGAAGAACTGGATTTTAGCCCTGTATATACTATCCAAACTTCTGACCCCTGTAGCAGAAATAAAAAATAAAGAGTACCTAGGCTAGATGCCAAAACACTTAATCAGCTTGGGTATGATCCTTGCCTCCACATGACCTAGATAGGTTATTTAAATGATTCCAACAATTCAAGAGTCTACATACGACACACACAAGCATTAAATCACTCTCCTACATGGCTGAAGTGAGGGAACTCTCCTTTCTACAGTGATTGGTTCAACATTCCAGGAGTTACTTAGGACTTTGCCTGAAGTTATCATACTGTTTCTTGTTAATATGCAGGAAAAGGCATAGGCCCATCAAGGGTATTTACTGAAGACTACATATTGAAATAACCCCCTAAAAGATGCTCTAGCATCCAACACCATGATGGTTTGCATTATCAAATAACAACACATTAATGCTAGGTATTACTTTCATCTCAGTAAAATAGGTATGCAGAACGTCCTTGTTTCTAATGTGCCTTTAGAGGACAACTGAGATAGCTAAAGATGAGTCTAAAATCATGTACAAAGTCCACATCTATTTATCATTAGGAATACATTAAATCACCAATTATTCTCGGGAGTGCTGAAAGTCCTATTTGTGCCAGCTTCTTGTCTTCTGTCATTTCTCATTACCAATGCAATATGTGTCAATGCTCAATAATGACTGTTGAAGTCTTTATGCTTGATGGCTTAGGATGTTATAATGAAAATACAAGCTTTATTAATCTTCTCATCAATATACGCCACAGGGTGTCTGTCACACTTCATTTATATGTGACAAGAGTAAATAAACTGCAGCAAATGAAAACTGTGTTTATAAATATGGACAGAAGCGGTTTACACAGTTACCCATACTGGTATTTTCTATTAAGGGTTCCCAGGCTTGATAAAATACTGACAAAGCCATAGCTGAGGATAGCTATATCTACATAGATTTTTTTTATATTAATTCTGTATACAAATGAAATAAAAATACTATTAATGGCCAAGCGGGAAGAAATTCACATCTCAATCTGTCTCAGCAATTACAGCAAGTTGCCATTTGGATAACTTTTAAGGCAACATTTGAGAATCTTAATTGTTTTCAATGACAGGCACAATATGTAGACCAACCTATGAGTTAAAAATTAAAATAAAAACAAAACAAGCACTTTCCTGATTTTAGGCATTCAAGTGACAAATGGAAGATACTCTGTTCAGAAATGCATCATGTGAGTTCCACCCAAGCATTTTATTTGGCAAGTGAGTTACCACTACTTTAACGGTACTGATCAAATTTCATCGAGATACGGAGCAGATTATACTGAAAAGCAAGTTATAATTAGCTCACTTTACACATGGAAAGTTCAAGGCAAGGGGAGATGATGTTATTTGCTCATGGCTCAGTTTCTTGATTTGTAGCCTAATGACCTTGAAAAAGCTTGTAGAAGTCACTATAGTCTTCACAATAAAAAGTGATTTGGTGATAAAAACAGAAATCAAAATTGAATGTAACTGAATATTTATAAGGTAAGGCACAGAGAAAAAAAGATAAATACAATTTAATCTGAACAATGATGACTGAATGAGACTCAGGAGTTAAAATACATAGTTGTACTGAAAAAAAAAGCCATCTCAGTAATGGTCAAAAAGTGAACCAAACACCTTTCTCCTCCCACTATAAGAACAAAACCAGCTGTGGAAGTTTTTCAAGCAAACACTGAAGTGTAACCCATCCAAAGCGAAGATAAAAATAAAAATAAGAAATTATGCTGTCCAAAGCCTCTAGAGCCCAGGAACATAGTTGGAAAGAATCAGTGTAAAGCACATAAGCAACAATGACAAGCTCTCTTAGAACCCAGAATCTCAAAATAGTTGTTTCCTCTACTGATACTAAAATGGAACACAGCAGCAACTGAAAAAACTGGAATTCCAGCCTTCCAAATCAAAATTAAAAGCTTTAATACGCATTAGATGTCTCCACATTAGTGACTTATTTTCACTGGTTCAGGTTGTAAAACATGGCAGAGAAGGCTGGCAAAGAAAAACATAATAGTGAAGAATAGGAAGAGAAGTGGAATGAGAAAGAAAAGAAAAATATGGAAGATGGGAGGCAACTTTGTAGAATGGATCAATATGACCTCATGAAATCAGAGTCCTGTCATGTTAACTTAAAGTCAGAGTGCTCAGTTTACAATTTGCTAGAGAAATCAGGACATAGTGAAAGGAAACTTTGTCAAAAAGGGTGGTAATTCTGTGGCTGCCTGACAGAAACTACTGCCCCTGTTACTGTGATAGAGCATAAACTGCACTATAAAGCAGCCCTGTAGTTTCTCTGGGATAGAGCTCTGTCCAAGATTCCAGTTAGTTAGTATATGCAAAATGCTCCTTGTGGAGAAATGCAGGTTTCAAACAGAAACATTTTTGCCAGAAGCTCAGACCAAATCATATGAATATGATTGTATTTTTCCTCTGCAATGATCCTGTGTATTCTTAGCCAAAAGAATGAGAAGCAGTCACTGCTAGTTAGCAAAATACCATTGATATACCTCCAGGCACAATAAAGCCACGTGTGAAGTAACTGACAAAAGGTTAAAATAAATAAATGAATAAATAAATAGATTGTTACCTTAACTAGATAAAAATACACCACATAGAAGAGTGTCCATGTGTATTCATGCATGTAATATCAGATCATCGGTCAAATTGGCAATCAAACATTGTTTTGTGATCTGATCAATATAGTCTTGTGAGACTTTGTCTTACTGTCCAGTATTGAGACTTCTTTCCTGAACAGACATATTCTTTCACTTTCCGTAACAGAGAGACCTAGACTAACAACATTTACCCTGTGAAAATTTCAGTTACACTAAAAAGAAATTCTTGACTTCATATATAATGCATGTTTCCCTTTAGCCCTAAAAAAAATTGAGTGTAAGAGCTTATATGAAATGAATAGTTTAGGAAATGACAAATGAAAGGAAGCACACACATGCTCTTTTTACAGCAGTTAAGAATTTTGATTATTTGCTCAGAGCAGCCATTTTGAACTACCTTCATGATATCTCACATTCAAAACCACTTATTTCACAATTAGCCTCAGCAACACCTAATTAACTCCTGCTATAAATATCTACTAAAGACACAACAGCTATTTGCAAGTTTATATCAGCTTTATAATCTGCCATCTGAAGTTTAAGAAAAATATAATTTTACTGAAATGGAATTGGAATTAGCAATTTATTCAGGAAATCTGACACAGTAAATGAGTTTTCTGCACCATCATCAATACAATATAACAAGTGATAGTTCTTTCTATGTACATATTCAAGTAAAACCTTTAAAATATTCTACGAAGTTTTGTTTAAAGTGACTGCTGTGGCATAACTATTAAGTAGTTCGATTTCATGAGTCAAATACAAAGATTTTACATGCTTAGAACCAAGGAAACAACAACTGTTAAAATATTTTTCAATCCTATAGTAATGATACAGAAAAGACTAGAGAAAACCAATAAAAAAACATATGCAGCCCAACTTTCATTTTAACAGTTGCTATTGCATTCATTTCCTATAGTGAGACAAGGAAGTACAAAATGAAATATAATCCTTTGTAAAATAAGAAAATTAAGTTTTAAGTAACTTTAAGTTTGGTGGCTTTGTACACAACAACAAAACTTTCCAAACCTAAAAAGCCCAATTAAAAGAGCATAAAAGGATCCTTGTATAAGATAAATCATTGTAGCTGACAGTTTTAGGACCTTATGACCTTTGGACAAAATTTATTGTAACCAAAACAGGACTGTAGCTCAGGAGTATCTGAAACCAGCAGATGTTCAGGAGGTGCTGTAGCGAAGTTAACTGATAAGTAGAAGGACGAGGAGAAATCACTCACTTCTGTCAGCGGTGTTACCAAACTAATTAAGCTGGTGTAAGCATTTATCTACTGCGCATGCTTCAAAGACTTCCAGAACAAGGGTTCAAGGAACGGGCAAGTGATGAAGATCGTTGGAAGAAGTAAACGACCACCGAAGACCACTACCACGTTGTTATGCGCATGCGAAAATAGGCGTGGAATTATGTAAAACAGCTCTCGGACAACTAATGCATATGTATGACATCTATCGGAAATGTAATGAATATGTATGTTAAGCAACAATATAATCACGGTCTGTTTGATGGTTAAACGAGACACACATTAGGAGGAGATATCCCCTGTGTCTCCCAGCGCTGCAATAAAGAATACCTGCTTGTCAACTTAAACTTTGTTGGCGAGTTCTTAACGAGTTCTACAAATCAATAGTCACATTCATCCTCTGTCTGTAAGATACAGAAACCTGCATTTCTTACATTTTTGAGGGGGAGAGAAAAAAAACCCTGCAACACCAAAACCTGCTAAAGACCACATCCCATATAACCAAAAAACTATCCACCTTAGGTGACTTTTGCTGCTGTTATTGTGCTAGAGGTTTTTTCCAAAAATCTTGCCACGCCTTTTCCTACAACACAACTGTGCTATATTTTATGCCAGGCTCAGAATCTCAGATTGCATGATCCTTGATCCTTTGTATTCAGCAGGTAATTAGGGGAAAAAGAAAAAAAAAAATGGGCTCCTTTGCAACACCTCCTTAACAGATTTTTTAAATATATATATACACACACACACAATGAATCCAAATGCTCAGCAACTTCTACATCAGTTCCACTTCAAATCTGTTATTTCCCTGCTTCACATGAAGACATCCAGAAATTTAAAAAAAAAATGTTATTTTGGACACAAACTGCTATCTCACACAAATGATCAGCTCAGTAGCTGCTTTTTAACCACATCCATTTGCAAACACTCATAAGCTTTTCATCTTCCAGGTGGCAGTCTCTCTGCCAAAGTAATGATCCTTTTGATTTATTGATTGCTCTGATTGTCCTAACGTTAACAAAATTCTACATGAAACTTTAATAACATGACAGAATATTTTCATATACATTTAAATATATATGAAAGAAAAGACTTACAACATCAGGAAGCAGGAAAGGCAGATCTGCTCCGTGAGAGGGGACAGAGCCAGGATCTGCAGGCAACCCATGGGGCCTGAGCAGGGCAGGCATCACAGGGAGCAGCCAACAGTTCACTGACGACCGTCAGCACAGCGAGGCAATGGAGCAGTTGAAGTAGCCTGGTCAGGAGCAACATGATTACAATGGAGGTCTAAAGTCAATCCTGAACACAAGAACTAGAGACAAGAATGAAGCTAAACTGCAGCTCTACTACTACTAAGTAGGCAAGCACAAACTTAATGGAGCTCCTGGCTGAGGGTGGGGCCCAGGTGAGGCTCATCAAGCAATTAAGGCCTGTTAACTACCTTAGCACCCTGACCGAACGACGCTAGGGCTAAAACCACCTTCACCTGCAATCCTCTCTGCTTTTAACAAGAGTGGAGAATTTATCTTCTCCTCACAAAGCAACTTCTGTGTTTATGAATCAAAAGGAAAACTTAGTTTATGATAATCAAGAAAAAGATCACACTAAATCTTTAGTGAATAACAACATGCAATCATTACTTACACAAGGATCCCCAATAAAGCATTATCATTACATCTTAAAAGCATTTTAATTAAAATGAACTTTAAAAATTAGGTAAATATTTCCAAGTTCCACTATAAACACACTAACATCATGAAATACTTCTTTACTTGGTAACTGTAGATGTTTAAGTAGAATTTTGGGAAATCACACACCTACTCTTTCCTAAATGTCTGGAAAAGTGTTCCAAAATAACTCGAGCTGAGAGAGACTCAGACATTTAGTTTTGCAAAATGTTTTCCTGGTTTTTATGAAACAATGGGCAAAAAGGTTTTGCATACTGACCTAGCCAGTGAGGACTACTTGATATGGGACTTAGTACTATTTCTTGTTTCTAACAATTGGACCATAATATGTCACTTTCTTTCTCTGTTTCGTAACGTGTACAATAATACAAATGGCACCAACTCTACTGTAAAAGCCATTAAAATGTGCTCATAAACTTCCATACTAGATGTACGTATAGTAATTACAATCTTAAATACAGCCAACATTCTGGAACTACTGAAACAAGTAACAAGTGTTCCACTATCCTAAACCAAAGCCAGAATTTCACTCATTAAAAGCTTTCCTATTATCAAATTCAGAAAAATACAGATGTTTATGTGTAAGATATATTTGGACTAGATATAGTCCAGTCTTTATCTTACATCTGTCATAATACAAGCTTATGAAAAGATAAATTTAACTGAAAATTATATACAGTAGCAATTAGTTGAAAAAGTCATTTGTACATAGCATCTTTTTTCTTTAGTTAATATACATATATTGGCAGACATTTCATCACGCAGTCCAAATTACCAGGACATACCAATTTTGAACAAAACAAAGATTAATGATGCTGTTGCACAATGCTTCATGTTTCTCATAACACTGAACAACTGTTTGTCAGTCAGCCTTTGTTAGTCAAACATAAGGACTTCAGTGAAAACTTGTGAACTAAGAGGGAATTTTACCCCAAATTAGGGTCTTGCTCCCAAAAGCTACACTTGTACAAGCTACACTTTCTGCCTTCAAACTCTTCTCATTGAGAAGCCATGAAATTAGAGCACCAATTATAAGGGACATAAACCAATATGAGAATATTGTTCAAAGAAATATATATACACATATATGATTTAACTACGATGTCAATATTCTTTTCTCATCTTAAAAACAACAAAATGAGAAAGATTTCTAGATAAGACATTAAATTTGTGTGATTTTCACAGTTATTATATTTGTACAGGAATTCTGATTACTACAGGATACTGCATCTTCAGGGCAACATAAATGAGAATCTGTAGCTGAAGACTAGAATAAATCCATGCATATGTAGTGTGTTAAGTCAGGAAGTAGCATGGTTTCTAAAACAATCATTTTTTTTTCCTGATCCCTGCTTTTAGGTAAGGTTATTTATTTGTTGATTGGTGTAACATAGGGAATGGGATCATAGACCACTCCCTGCTTCATTTTCTGAAAGAGAAATGTCTGGTGTTATGCTTCTGGCAAATACATAGACAACATTTCTTTCTGAACACCAAGAAAAGGACTGAAATCAGCACTGACTTTGTGATGAAGTCAGCTCTTCATTGACCTGTGATTTGATAGGAGCTGATGTCGTGTATCTTTTTCTTTCAGAAAGTCAGTTCTTTTCCACATCTTTGTAACCAACCTAAATTTAATAGCCTTTTGCATATGCTTTTTGTCAGCACATTACATATAAGATTTGTATTTCCCTGCCTTCCAGCCACATTACTGTAATTAATAAAAGTTCAAATTAAATGTGTCTGTAATTTCAAAGACAAGCTACAGTTCAGGACAGTCTTTTCAGATTAGCTGATTCAATTAAAATACTTTTAGGAAGAATAGGTAGTTTGATAATAAATTTGAAACCCATTTTCAATTTCCTGTCCTGTTAGTGATCAATTACATGACCATACAAGAATGATGTTATTTTGTACATCTTATTTAATCACATTGTCTGAAATAGAATTAATAATACTTCCTTATCTCTTAGAATAAAGGGATAGTAGATAATTAACAGTGATGAAGCTTTCAAATGCCGTACCTAAGATGCAAGATCAGTCTATATTTTTTCCTTCAATGAGAAATTCAGGAGGCCTGTCTCTATAATCCTATTGAACCAGAAGCAAACTAGTCATACAAATGTGTTACCAGTGTCCTAATTATGTAAAGTATTTCACTAGGTTAATTCAAGTACACTTGTACAAGCATATTTTTTGCTTATATTACAAATATTTTCGTGTTTTGTGTTTTATAAGAACACAGATTCAGGGATGTCTGTATCTTGTACTGCACCCCTGTGCTAGATATGTCCATTAGTTTCTGTAAAATCTTCCACGTGTAGAGTCATAGGACTAATGAAAGTATATTCAGAATTCACAGTTCCCATGCTATGATATATTTAAACAATTTTATTCTAAATTAAGTTAGATATGATAGCAGCAGTAAGAGCAGACTCTTATCTATACTATACCCTATTGGAGAAGCAGTTTGCACTGAGAACCTGTAGGATTCCCACTGAACTCAGTGAGTGCAAGATCAGGTTTTATATGCATGGTATCTGCACAATACAGATATTTGCACAATACAGATATTTGCACAATACAGATATCTGCACAATACAGATATCTGCACAATACAGATATCTGCAGTGTAAACATGAATGTATGGAGAAGAAGGCATTTCAAGCACTTCATACTACTGTTTTTTTTACAGAGGGTTATGTTTGGTATAGTGCTAGAGAGGGTACAGTACACAACATGGAGTAATTTAATTCAAATTGCAGCATGACCATAAGTAAGTTTCACACAGTTGGCTCCTATGTAAACTCTAATCTTAAGAAACTCCTGGGATGCAGGAAAAAGCTAATTGAAAAGGTAAGTGCTTGTCAAACTATGTCCAAATGAAAAGAATGTTAAGACACTGTAGGCATCACCAGCTGATATGTGTTTTAAACTAAAATAAAAGTAAATATGCTAATTTACATGAACACTGAGGACTGGGTTTGGTTACACTGCAGTTGTTTCTGTTATTCAGATTCGGTAGCAGAAGTCCCTGTTGCAAATGTCTCTAGAATCGGCAACACGTTACCACTCCAAAAACAACATGTATCTTGGTCATCATGTCATCGCGGAAATGGATTTTTTATTATCACTCACTCCTCTTCCTAGATTTGTGCAAGCAAACACAGAGAATCCAAAAGGGAAAAACTAAACAGCATTTCACAGCTTCTTCTGCTGTGCATTATCATGCAAATAATGAGCTATGGCTAGCATTTACTTCACTTACAATAATCATTTACTGTAAACAGATTAGGGGGAAAAAAAGTTTAATTTTAATATTCATTTACATTCAGATGCAGTTCCTGTGTGCCTGTCCTCTGGCTATCGCTTTCATCCTGGTCTAAGATACCAGATTACTCCATCCTGATTTTGCTCCTATGCTCAGAAGTTGTATAAATAATATTAACATATTCATATTGAAGAATGAAAATTGTTCATTGTCCTGAAACATTTCCTTTAAATTATACTGAGAAGCTACAACTAAGAAATATCTTAATTTCAGTATGTCATGGTAAAAAAGAAAATCCAAAAAAACCCAAACCAACATTCTCCCTCCCTGCGCCCCCAGCTAATATATTAATTCATAAATTTTTGTCTGGACTGACAAAAATCATCACAGCATTTAATGTTAATTCTTAAATAACATCCACCAGTGATGATGGGTGATTTTTTGGACCCTGTTCTTTATTTTGTTACAGTGTTATAAAGCAGCTCTATTATTTGTAAAGCCACAAGAAGGAGGGAGCCGGGAGTGAGTGAGCAAGTGAGTGGCTGTGTGGTACTTAGCTGCCAACTGGGGTCAAACTGCAACAGTCCTTAATGAGATTTGCTCATCTTTTGCTGGCAAAAGGAATTCTTGGCAGACTGCTGCAAATAACGCCTGCCTGCAGTCCTGGAATATTTTATCAGATGAGCTTAGTGAAGAAGATAAAATATATCTTTAGATATGAAAATTTCTGTATAAATTTCCATGTAACAGTCCATGTACCAAGATGAGTGGTGAGGATGACAAGCAAGTGAAAGAAAACACAGGAAATGGGCATAGTGAAGGATTACTATTACTGCTATACTACAAAGTCAAATAAGCTTCAACAACAGTTGTAGAATTAAAAATATTGCATGGCACTCTAAGGACACTCCAGTGCATCATACTGAAACAAGAAAATTTTGCCTGCACATTCATCTCCCCATAGTCCTCAATGGAAGTCTATGGCAGTTTACAGAAGTCCTTTCATTCATTTAAAAATATTTGGGCAGGCTTTATTAAACTATTAAGTGTAGATTAGAACGGTGTTACTTTGTATTTCAAATACAGATAGGACATGGAGGCTGTTCTAAATTTCAGTTCCTACACAGACAGGTGAGAATGGTGCAGCTGTTTCACCAGTTTACAAACCAGCAGATTTGTAGATCAGGAAAGTAGATCAGGAAAATGCACTGTTAGATACAAGACATTTGCAGGTTTCTTCTTTGTCTATACAATAGTGGAATAAAGACAGTGTGGTCCTGTATCACAGCACATGCGTAAGACAAGAATTTAACCTCTCAGAGAGGAATTAAATCTCTAGAGTATTTGTGCCAGTAGTATATACAAGCATCACAACAAAAGCTACAGTCCCATTGCACTTTCTGCAAACTGACTGTGGAATTTCGTGGAATTCTGAAATGTTTATATACAATCTGAATTGTACAATTCTGAATTGTTTATATACAATATATAGTTTTAGCATTTCTTTCCTGAAGGACAACAAGGGAATTCTAAAGAGCTCTACTAGATCAATAACCTCATAGCGTTTTATAGATGTTCATTTCATAGAACTGACTCCTCTGCAATTTTAAGCAGAGATCTAGTCAAGTAAATGCTTAATGCGGTAAAGTAATCTTGAAGCAGAGAAAAATATTTTAGCCCAATCAGAGTATTTCCATAAACTTCAAAGGAAACAGGAGCTTCAGACCAGATAGAATAGGAGATCACAGTATAGAGCTGTTGTTTTGAAGTAGATAGAAGTGTATGAAAATACTTTTCTTTTACATTTACTATTTTTAGTTTATCTCCATTTATAAATCAGGTTACATTGTAATGCTATCTTTAGATGAATCAATATTTACTAAAATAAATCTCCACATATTCTTCTACTGTCCCATCAACTCTGCCCTATAAACTACATTTTATGAGTTAAAGTAAGCATGTTACTGAAGTACTATTTATAGGCAACTGCTACTAAAATTAAATACATATACTGGGGGTTAAGGTTCCTCTTATTTTTATGTCTTTTGCATTTACCCTGCTCAATGTTATTCACTCTGATCTAATAAATGAAATCTTAAAAATAAAGCACTGTGTTAAGTCTCTTAAGTTTCTCTTATGGAGAAAAATCTATAAAGCACACCCTAAAGAACTTGCTTGCACAGGTAAATACAATGTCATTTCCAAAGATAACAGAAAAACTCTGTCCAAAAATAGTGTGATGGAACCAGCACATCTAAAGACAGAAGTGGAAGTAGACCCAGATGCCTTAGTGCTACAAGACAAAAATGTGTATCCCTTACGGCCCTGAAGTTAGCTACGGTCTGACATAAATCTCTATAAAGTTTTGAAATTCCTAGAACAGATACTCAAGCAATCCCTGGAATTATCAGAGTAATCTCTTTCCAGAGTAATATTGGTTTTTACTGACTCTTTATTCAGTACAGAAAGGCAGAGGCAGTCCCTCCTGTGATCTTTCACGTGAAGGGTGATGTAAGCATGAAAGTGGAAAAGAGGACTGAAGAAACATGGATCACAGCTGGAGGTCACAGATACCTTACTTGCTCAGGCCCTGATAACTCCCCTTAGTTAAATTACTCGGATTTTCCTTTGTATGACATGGCACAGAGTGTAGCCATTTCTCTCAGTCTAAGAATTTTCACCAAAAGTAGACAGCATCCCAGGAGGCTGCTGTTCTAATGAACCCTATGTCATGCCTACATCCCCGTCTGCAATGTGTTTATTTATACACTCTAGATAGCACTGTAAATGCTCACTACAAAATTCACTTTTCTTCCAGTCCCTTTTCTTGATCGGGCAGGGTATGTTCTGCCTCTTTGTTCTAGACATTTGTAGATGCTGAGGCTTAAAGACAGACTGGCATCCTCCAAGGAAAGACGCAGATTCACTACTGTGTTACAAGCAATGCTATGCTGCATTTTACTAAATCTAAAATTTCTGAATCACCCATTTCTAATCTAATGATCCCCTAAAACCAGAGAAAGGTCACGTATTAATCTCTAAGGAATTGTGAGCCCTTTATTTCTCTTTTTCTCTGTACCAAAAACTTGAGAAGATTCAAACTTAGCCTTCATATTTTTTCCTGTCCTTTTCCACCCTCGTGGTCACTTTTTTTTTTCTCCTTTTACCACTCTATACACACACACACACGTATCCAGTGCTTTAAAATATCTGAATGGTCCACAGGACCACACTAATGAGAATGTCTGTATCCAGATTTGAAATATAAACAAAATCTAGCTATTTTTTTTGCCTTACTAAGATACTTTGTGTGATATTGAGTAGCAGTATATCTGTAAGTATATATATGATACAACACATATTTAATGTATTTATTGCATCAAATATTTTTATTTCTGCAGCCTAAGTTAATTTTAAAATTAATTTGTGGAAGAATTCAATTTTAAGTTCTGAAATGAGAATTTTGAACTAGGAATTAATTTTGTAACAGAAGTTAAAGCTGGCTGGTTTACTTATTTAAAAAAAAAAAATTTGCTATAATCTGTTCTATTGGCATTGTTTCTGTCTTGCTGTTTTACTCACCTATTATAGCTGGCAAAATCAGATGCCTAATAACGGATAGTATATGAAAATATCTTTAATATTTTGACATATGAAATTTAAACCCAAAATGTCTAGAAAACATTAACATGGACCTTAAAAAAACCAAAACACAGCAAACAGCTTGCAATTCTGTATGTGTAAAAAGAGCCATGTCTAGATAATGATATGTTTCATTAATAAAAAGAGAGATAAAGAAAAAATATGTATTGCTTTAAAATAAATATACCGAAATATATTTTTGAAAGGTAACGGTCACATTATCTTTGTAAGACATACATGCATCTATCTTTGCAAAACAGTAATTACATAATTTTCCCAGAAAAATCAAGAACTAACCAGAATATAAAGTGCTGAAAGAAAAAAAATTAGAACAAAGTGTTACAGACTCATTTGTGTTATTCATGCACACCCTATTTAGCAATCACAGAAGTACACATATAAATATTTCCTTACATGCTTGATCCTATTCAGCTATACAATACTTCAAGTGTACCTGTAAGTCCCTACAGCATCAATAAAACAAAAGTGTGTCCCAAAAGATACCCTGTTTGCTGAATCAGACAAAAAATTCACATCATGCAAACGTCACATGGCCAACATCTGAATAAAGTCTACTGAACCAAGACATATTTGGAAAAAAATATAGGAATATAAAGGGAATAGTAAAATAGGGGAATAATGTACCTCCTGTTCTACAAACTTCTCCTTGTTGATGGGCTTCTCTTCCCCATATAAAAAGGTCTCTGTGCAAGCACAAGGCAAAGGTTGTAAGAATAAATATTTGTAGGGTTTAGAAGACATATGGCACCTAGAATAGTGAATAACTGTGTACTAGGCTCTTCATAACTACCTAAATGAGCTACCTAACTCCTCCTGGATACAAACTAATCTATCAGAAATACACTTCCATTTTGGAAAGTCTACATAATCAGTTGTTCAGCCATTTCTGTTTTAGGAGGGTAGGCATTTTATTCTGATAAGTATAAAAAGACATATGTACCCATCTTCTGATTAAGCCTCAGTTATCTTCATTCTTGGAGAAATATAGTCAGTAAAAGAGAAAATTATTTGTCTTTGTTGTGTTTCATTTCATGGTTTTCTGCCTAAAGACAGTTTTATAAAATTGTTTAGATAACACTAGATACTTGGGAAGAAATAAAAAAATAATTTTTATGTCCTGTTTTTTTAAAGGGGTGACAAAGGAACTGAAGAAAACAGTGTGTAAATATTGCGTGTTCCTCACCAGTATAATATAAATGAATGAAAAATTAATTCAGGATCCCTCAAGCTATAAAAAATGCCTAACTATATGGGTGTGAATATACAGGGATATATACTTTGTCCTGGATTTAACTGTATTAGAAAACTCTTCTTTCAATTTCCTAGCTAGATTTCAGAAAATAAAAATTCTGTGGATTTTATTCTCTTCTTTTAGGATGTCTTATGTCAGAAGTTGCTATGAACACTCCTGTTCATAACAGAACTCCTGGGAATTTCCCTTTCTAAATTCAGCATATCTGGTTGCTAGCAAAAGCTGTTCAGAGATCAAAGGAGAAACATACGCAGCCAGTGCTGCATCAAGCAGTATATTTACTCCTTGAACCATTTGCAACACCAAAAGTTGGCACGTATCATACAGCTGAGTGTTGTTATGACACTTCTAATTTCCTTCTCTATCTTGAAAGTAACTTGCCAACGAAAACAGTATCTAAATGCAGTTTATAATCTTTACAGAGTTTAGGAAATGCTGCAGTTTTACTGGAGACAGAATTAATGTGTAATGATGAAAATGATGGGGTTTTTTATCAGTAATAACCTGATATATATACATATATCAGAAATCTGACATTTATTTACAATCAGGAACATCACATGAGTTAAATAAAGCAAGGCAGAGTGGAATTTAAGAAGCAAACACTGAAGTATGAGTCTTTGTATTTGCTGGAACATAAATTGCTATCAGATGAGACTGCATTTTTCAATACGATTTCTAAAACTGCCCTTACAGACATGGGATTATATTTTCTCAGGAAAAATTCTGCTAATAATGAAAAGAAAACACATTTCTAACATTTTGCAACCATTTTGTGTCATTGAAAGAAAATGCCAAAGAGTTATGCATGATGAAACAACGCTAAATATTTAGATAACAAATCGTGGACTTCTACTTAATTTTAGTTCACTGATGCTGGTTCTTCATCTTTCTGAACCTGAGGCAGCCATTAATACTAGCAGAAAAAGCCCTAGGCACCTTTCCGAAAAAGAATTTATTCTAGAAATGTGTATCCCCATCCACCCTTCAGATTGTATGTTCAGGTGTGGTAGCAGATGATTCTCATTTAACTGTCCCTGATATTAAAGGGGACACACCCTGATATCTTTATTTGTCAATGGCAAGTCTTAGTTCTATCAATGCAACGACATTTCTGCAAGCTAATGAAGCTTTAGACAGTACTAACCCTTCTTGAAAGCTTTTGGTGTATTTTTTTTTCCTGGTATATGTGTTAACTTATTTACTGTTGTAACTATTCTATTTAAAAAAGCTTTAAAAGAAAACACTTCTCGTTGTGGCAGTGAGTGACAGTTAACTAAGTAGACAAGTCAAAAGGAAATCAATAAAGACAACCTAAGGTCAGAAGTAAGAAAGTCAATGGTTGTACACAGTTAAAGCAATGTATCCACAGCAGATGAAGTCTGAAGTAACACTGTAAACAAACACTGGATTTTGCTTGTGCACTTTCTTCTTCCAGAAATTCATAAGCGTAACTTGCCTGATTCACTCAGGAACAGCTGACCTTCACTGAGTAAAATCTACTCAGAAGTTAAAATATCATCAAAGCAGTTTTGTTTCCTGACCTAATTTGCATTAACGTTTCTGTAAAACAGAGATAAATCTGGTCAGATGCAATAAAAAAAAAAAAAAAAAATTTGGTAATGCCATTCTTCTCTACTGCTCATTTTTAGTCATGGATATCAAGAATGTAATTTGATAGCCCTATTAAGCATGACGTTTATATAGCAGAGATATTTGTCAGAAATAACCTGCATAGAAACGTTTAGCTAATTGTACCTTCTCGAAGAGAATGACAAAAAGCTGCTGGAAGCAGAGCTATTAACAGGAATTTTAATTTGCCATGCCCTTTTTTAAGATAGCCTTGGAAATGCTCAGTTTGCCTAAACTCCAAGAAGGTCAAGGACTAAGAATGCATAAATATTATAGCACTGGATCCCCACTAATTTACCCTAGATTGAAACAGAACGCATGATTTTTCATTTGGAATTGTAGTGACACAGCTTTTATCCTATTTATGAAAGGGGAGAACAAGCACATACCTGTTTAGAAAAAAGACATCATTATAACAGCAAAATGCACATACAGTCATAGCCACTCTCTGGCGCTCTCTCAACACAGAATTAAGTGACCTGGGCTACTTGATATTCCTTGGTGTAAAAAAATTGACACCCAAAGGCAAATGTGATCTACCAAAATAAGCCCAATAATAAAGCAAAACATCTGAATCCAAAGTAGCTAACATCACAAAATTCCACACAGAACTATTCCTAATACATGAACAGAAATTTGATCAAAGAGAAAGTTGTTGCGTTGCTAATGTGCTTAGCTTAAACAGTAGCCATACAGTTACTATTACTGGGTCACTGTACATTTGCTAAAGGAAAATTCTTCACTCTCAGTTTTTAAAAACTGATTGGTTGCTGAAACTCAAGAATAACTGCATAGAGTGGGTAGCAAAATTTCCCTTGTGGTTTATTGCCTATAACAAAGTAATAAAATTAAAATAATCTACTGCTCCACATCACCTGCAAGTGAACGGACTCTTTGGAAAGGTTTTCCTTCTGTTACTCAAAACGAATTCCCATTTGACATACACTGGTTTTCACACATTTCCATGGGGCAGCCTGTAATTCATACTGACATGAAAGTACACTTGACATGAGTCTGCAAAACCTGAACATTACCTATCACACACAATGTGAAAAAAATAAAGAGATGTAATTCTAATTTACACGTATTACCAGTGTATTACAAGACTGTAAAAGCCATCACTATTTAAACTTGCATGTTCATTTGGGCAGGCTTAGAATTCATGAATTTCTTGGATAAGGTTTTTCATAGCCTTCCTTCTTCTTGCAGGAAACAAAGTAGGAACTTGCTTCCCTTTGCCAGGTTGATTAAAGGTCTGGCCTTGTTTCATTCTGTTTCAGGTCTTGGTTATATGCCAGCAGGGTGACACCCTCAAGCAGATGCATCTTGAAGCACTTACAGCATTGAGCGTGCCAGAATTAGTAACTCTGACGACCCTACTGATTAAATCTGGAAACATGAAAGGCTGTAATTGATTTTAACACATCCAGTATTTTATCCAAGGTCTCAATAAGATGTCAAAAGACTACAGCCACTAACTCACCAAAGATTAAACTATTAGAAAAATGAGCCTACTATAGGTGTCAAAAAAGACAAAAAAAGTTGAGTTCAAGGCTTCTCCACAAACTTTGCTTTATATATGCCATGTCTTGTGATTCTCAGACCATTGTGTAGAGTTATTCTCATTAGTAAATTCTGGAGTATATATTCTTGAAAAGCTTTTTGTAAAGATATTTTTTCTAGAAACAAAAAAAAGGGTACTGCAAAAGGGTACCAGTTTCAGTGACACAGAAAGGTCAAACTGGCTAGCTTGAAGCAGCACCGTTTTCAGCAGGGCTAATTTGCTTAAACCAACCAAAGCATCTTTCGCCGACCTAGTAAAACTACCTCTGTGTGACACTACATGGGTGTGAATAAATGGAACTCTAAGCAACTTCTAAAATAAAATATTTAAACAGATAAAAAGCCCCACCTTGAACTCAGCATCCAATTATATCTAGTTTAATCTCAAACTTCAGTTAACCTTTCTGCAATTGGCAATCATAAGTCTTATACTCCAGCAGCTGTTTCATCATTTTAAAATTAGAGTCTATTACAAACTAAAAACATTAAAAAAAGAATCTGTTATTATTTCTTCTTCAATTTTAGTCCCATTTTGATTTTTACTCATTCGCATTTCCTAGGCCATCCTAAAACAGATCTTCTAATAAATGCTCTTTCAATATTTTAATATAGTCATCTGAATTCAGAAAATCTTTGTTATTATACTTCTTTGTTGTGAAGTTAAAGAACTCTGAATCATATTTATTATAGCTAATTTTGGAAAGTTATTTCTTTCTTGAAATAGTATGTGTTCTTCCACATAATAAAGATCTCTCAGAAATGTAGGATGACACTGTATTTTTCACAGCATCCTAATGCCAACTCCATAAACATAACTGTCAGATATTTGAAAGTGTTGACCAATGCTGTTTAATGTATTTCAGGTTGGCAGTCAAGTTTACTGGGTAGAATATGACTTGGTACTGACACTAGAATTGCTCAAAGATTTGTTCAACTCTGCTTCGGTAAAGGACACACCTTGACTGAGCAAATTTAGAGCAGTTCAGAAGGAAAGCTGCATTCATGGCTGAATGCAGAAAACATGCACTACAGCGGGACACTAGACCACCAGTACTCTGTCACTTCATTGCATAAAACAGCAAAATTTTTAAAGGAAATATTTTCATCTCCAGCATAATTAATAATTTTTATTAGACTACAAAATGACCTTGGAATCCTGTAGATGCTGATGTGGAGGCTTCCTGAAAAATAAGAAAGCATTCAGAAAGGTACATAGTTAGATCAAACCTGGCCCGTATATTGTAAACTAAGAGTATCTCTGCTATTATGTAGGCAAAGCATATGAGTGAAAAATTCACTGAGTTCTAGAATTCGACTAAAACGCACTTATCTGAAAATAATTCCCTGTGTGAGCACTGTGCAATCAAGGGGGAGGTTGAGTACACTACCAGACAAAGTTGAAACATTTCTATTACATATTTGTACTTCATCTTGTGGTTTCATTTTTAGATTTGACCATTTCTTTGAGAGTAACACATTTTTTTATCTGTGATACTTTGCTTAATCAGTCTGGTACAGTATAAAGCTGTAAAAAACAAATCCAGATAAACATATGTTAAAGTAATGGCAATAGTATAACAGTAAATTCATTTGAATTTGAACACAAATTCAATATAAAATTCATACTCATGCTTATGCTTAGCAGTTTTTATAAATGGACAGAAACTGTGTAGAAACTTTATTATGTTTAAATACTTTATTCTAATTCAAACAAGAATGACCATTTGGAGGAAATCATCAAGTCTGCCTTTATTTATGCATGTTAAACACTTGTTGCCTCCAAGTTTCCCTAAAACTTTGAGCTACGTAAGTTATTCTTTATCTCTCATTCTAAACTACTGCATACATGTTGCACTGCTTAAGCAAAACTGCATGAGCAAGATACCCGTCTGCACAGACTTGTTGCAGGCAACAAAAACATCAAAATATAAGATAATATACTGTTTTCTGAGAAGCAAATACCTGATGCCATTTCTTTTTTAAGAAATTTATTACCAACCATTACCTAATATGCCATGAAATCTCAGCGGAGACTAAAAGTTATACTGGAAAAAATTATTTTCTTGGAACTATATGGAGTTAATCTAAACAGCCAATACAGAAGACAGTTTGGTTATCAAAAGCATCCTTGTTTTGGTAGAAAAGCTTTGTAAATTCTCCTGTTTACCTGCTGCTTCAATAATAGAATTTTCTGTTTCTGGGACACAGATACTGTGCCCAGCTTTAATAACAAAGAAGCCAGACTGGGTAGTTTCCTATCTTCATCAGTGTAAAAATATAACTCATTCAGCTAAGGTTCAGCTCCTTGCAGAAGAAATTAAACTTTATTAAGCTAATTGGAAAATGACAGACGAATTGGTTAAGAGGAGATAGTAGAGACATGTATAAATAAGAAAGGATTTTTAAGAGCCAAGTCTTTAGGCAACACCTGAACAGAATATAAAGAATTATTAACAGTATAAATAATTAAGTATTATTTATTTGTTAATAATAGGGCTAACGAGCGGGTGACAATGCCAAACTCTGATGTCTGAAAGGTACAATGAAAGCATACTTGTGTCAGATCACTCATCTTACTGCCTGAAGGTAAAGTATTAAAGATTCAGGTGGAATTTTCGGTAAGTCAGTTGCTTATAAATTACATGAACAAAAGGTGATCAAAGCCAAAAAACAGGCAAGCTTTACAGTGAAATTAGAAAGCTAACAAAGAGCAGCAGCAAAATATCACTACCGCTGCCTTTTTCCTTTTGGTGAAAGCCCGGTGTGTAAATCAGTGTGACACCAGTGATTTCAAGGAAGCCATGCTGAGCCCCACCTGATCTGAATTCAGTGTCAATCCTGCGCTGTAGGAGGTTGGACTGGGTTCCTCAGGGATCCTGTGATTCTAGTTTGTACTACACTGCGATTTTGATGCTGACAGGGAAATACACAAGCATTAGGACAGAAAAGAGAGAACAATGGAATTTGGTGTTTTGTCCTCCTTACTGCTGAGGGAAAATCATAAAGCAGTAACAATACTGATTGAACAGCCTGTCCATCTCTTTATCACATCTGTAAGGAAGACAGAATGTAAAAAATTTTGCTGAGTGAACTCTACAGGCATTTTAAATTCCTCTCCATTTTCATGCATTTTATATATGTTAGGTGTGATTAAAGACTAGTTTGGTACGTTTTTTTAATAAGGGATAGGACTGGTTTGAGTTTTCTGGAGCAAGAATATGGATAGTACATTTGTGTCATAGTAATTAAGCAGTCTAATTTGCATGTAAGCATCTATATTGCCATGCCACTTGATAATTTTTAAAGCAAATGATACTGGAAACATTCTTTCCTCTGAAATACTCCTTTACTATTAGGATTTCCTCAGAAGTGACTAATAAGAATGTGGTAATCATTTAATGCTTTCATTGGATCAATTACAATTTATTACATTATTTAAAAGTGTTATTTCAATTTTTCTCAGCAGTAGAGGTATAAAGGTGGCTCAAGCAAACTAACATACTGTTCATCAACATTAGAAAGCAAATCATTAGATGAAGAATAATTTAATCAGCTTTTACTTTATTCTTGACTTCTTATTACCATTATGGCAATGTCTATAATGCTAGAAATGAAAAAATAAAACAATAAATGCATATTTTTCAAGTTCTTGCCAAAAAGCCAGCTGTAACTAAGGGTATTCAATATTTAATATTAAGGTAAAGTATGTCAAGGTCTGAAGTCATTAAATCACATATATTAAACTTTCTATCAAGTTTTGGGTGTTGAATATGATGAAATTGATATTTCCAATGTAAATACCAGCATGTTTCAAGATAAATGTCTATTTGCATCTAGGCATAATTTATAGACACAAATAACCATGCTACACGAAGGGGAGAATTGTTTTTATTTAAAAGCATTCTGTGGGTTTGTTTGGCTTGCAAAATAACCTTGAAAATGTAAAAACTGTAAATCACTAGAGGGTAAGTTCATCTTTTGTCTCTATCATTGCTACCTGGCCAGTGGTAACAAAACGCCTATTATCTGCTTCATTGCTATAGATTATAGAGAACAGAGATCTGAATACTCAAAACTCAGTTCTCCAATATAGGGGGTTTTAGTAAGCTAAAATATAATAATCACAATCCCCTTAGATCTGGGACAATATCAAAGGTTAAACTGAAGTTGCCCCCTCACCAATGACCTCACTGTTGCAGTACCTCTGAACACGTTTGGGCAAAAGAAGAATATTTTTGTCCAGTTACAAAAGCCAGCATGAATCTTTATGTCTTTTTCAAGTGTGAATACATCAATATAAAAAGCACAGACTGATAGAATAGGTCTTAAGTCAGTTCTACAGAAATACTGCTAAATCTTGCAACTCAGTGGCTAGTGAGTGGAGCTCTATGCATTAAGAACGAAGTACTCAGAATTTTTCAGTAGCATATATGAAAAAACACACAAGCCTTGAATCCTTTTTACACCACATTTAGAGTGCTGTAGTATCATTGATTTCTGAGCATCCTGATTCACAAGCATGACAGTGAGACAAGAGGCAAGTCCTGAGAAACACGACCCAGAAACACAGATTTGAAAAAACAGCAAAAGGCTGCTTTTCTTCCTCTTCTGTGTAGGATAACATGATTTTGATGTATTGCCTTTTTTTGAAGAGAGGAATTAATCCAGTGGGATTTGTTCAGGAAAAATGCCTTTTGAAAGTAGTAACCATCAATGTCTCAGTGTAAGAAGAAATCTATGTAGTTGTCATGTACAATATAGAAAGCTGGCCTTTCACTACACTTTGTATTCCTGACATGCAGATACACATAAGCGTACCAGCTACAGTGCTCTTGTAAAAACATCTTTTCCAATTCTTAATCCAGCCTCCTAGAAACGAGTTGCTGACACTAAAACCCTTTAAACAGCTTAGACTCTCAAGTGGGATTTGTGCTTTATATGTACTTGCCATTGTAATGGAAAACACATTGTCCTAATGCCAGGTTCTTAAAGTAAGAAGGGCCCTTTACAATAAATATACTAGTAATTCCAGGATTTAAAAAGTAATGACAGTAAGATTTCTCATAAGGATAGATTTTAACTCATCACATTAAAGCTTTGATTCCACGCTTCCTTTAAAAAAACAAACCATGATTTTTTAAATGCAAATAAGGATGAAATGCAATGTGTTTATAAAAGCTTGTAATGATTATGGAAAAAGGCATAACGATGCAATAAGTCTGTGAGATTACCTGTGGAATTTACATTCACAAACCTATGGGATTCCACTCAAACCTATGAATCTCTGTGTATGTACACAAGACTGAAAAATTCATTGGAAACTTCAGTAGAAAGTTGCTTTCTTTATTCTGTCTTGGACTTCAATTCTTAGAAGCTTCTGTCATAAAGCTAATAATCTCTGGTCACTGATTTAAGTGTAGTTCCACCAAACAGGTAATTATTCTAAAACAGAAGACTTGGATTGAGGACTGGTTATCGGGTTACTCTGGCAATGAAGTTACCTCAAAAATGCCTGTGACAGTGGATGGAGGCTCATAATTGAGGAAACTTTTAGCCTTCTTCAACAGCTTGAACAAATGGTCATCTATATATATCAAGAGTTTAATGGGAAAACACTATGTCCATGAACTCTGAAAAATTACTCTATAATCTCAAAAAGGGGGAAAGAGCACTGTGTCAATTTAAAGAAGTCTCTATTCAGAAAGTTCATTGATATGTAACTTGTCCTTAAATCTAATGGTAAGGTTTAAATGCTCCACACAGCCATTTTGTTTTTATTTTTTATTTGTACATTGAAGCTAAGGCCATAAACATTAATAAGGATTAAATAGCTGAACTGATATAATAACCCTTGCCTTTTAAAAGGAGTAATCCTTTTCTCTCATATACCCTCGCCTTCTTTCTCCCTCTCTTAGAATATTTATTTAGTTTCTGAGTTAGCTTTCTGCCACTTGAATGATCTCATTTGGCTTACCAAAGAGATGAAACAAGAGATGAGGCTCAGACAAAGAGGGGGAAGTGGAAGAAAGGAGTGCAAGGTCCAGAGTGAAGAAAGACTTAAGGCAGACTGGGGCTCTTTAACCATACCCTGTTATAAATAGCTATACCTCAAGCAGAGAGACATTCAAGATCCTCAAGACGTCAAACCAGATACATTAGTTGGGTGAAAACTCTGTATTAAAGTGACTATATCACCACAGAACCATAGAATGGTTTGGCTTGGAAGATCATCTAGTTGCAACCCCCTGCTGCAGGCAGGGACACCTTCCACTAGACCAGGTTGCTCAAAGCCCCGTCCAACCTGGCCTGGAACACTGTCAGGGATGGGGGCATCCAATTCTCCGGGCAACCTGTTCTGGTGTCTCACCACCCTCACAGTAAAGAGCTTCTTCCTAATATCTAATCTAAACACTCTTCCAGTTTAAAGCCATTTCCCCTTGTCCTATCCCCATATGCCCTTGTAAAAAGTCCCTCTCTTGATTTCTTGTGGGCCCCCGTTAGGTACTGGATTGCTGTTATAAGGAGCAATCTTGGTGTATTCTTGGAGTATTCTCTAATATGGCCTCTAATACTCAAAATATTAATATAATAATAATAATATTAAGCGTGATGAAGTGGGATGAGACTGTTACGTTAGACAGATCTTGTTCTGTCTGTTTTCTCATGCTGCTGCTGCACACCACATAGTACACTAGAACACTCAGCTTCAGGTTTTATCGAACATTTATCTGACAGTGGAAGTCAGAGTACAAAACAAGCAATTATACTAAATTCTAGCTCTCAGGAGGGAACACTATACAGACAGTCTATATCTTTGAATCAAACTTAGACATTTTCCCCAAGTTCAATGGCAGTGTGTGTACTCAGTCTGAAGTCTAGGAGCTTAAAGTAACTGCAACACATAAATGACATCTGGAGACATGTCAGACAAGATGCTTGGACAGATCCAATCATAAAACAATAAAGGACCACAAGGATCCAACTATCAGAAGTAATACAGCCTGTTTGGTTTTTAAAATACACATTAAAAAACCTTTAGCAGTTTCACTGGAGCAAGACCAGCAGCCATATGTTAATATTTCATACAAAAATAAAATGGCAACTTTCTATTAGAAGAAGAGACTCAAACAGCCTGTTTCATTGCAACTGCTGTACTGAATACATTCCAATAACAGAGCAGAATTCTCCAGTGACTGGTGCAAATCCTAGAGAATTTCATGTCCTCTTTGCAAAGGTAAAAAAGCAGCAAAGACACCACTTAGCTATACTAATTGACAAGTCACCATCACTAACAGCATGGCTCTGATAACAGTGTGGTTTCAATGGAGCTATTACTGGTTTACACTGGAATATGCTGGAGATCAATCAGAATCAGACCTTGGGGTTTAAAGCTGAGTGCAAAACATGGAAGCAAAAAAAATCCCCTGGTGTATATTAACACAATGTGGTATAGATCCATTGTCTGTAATACATTGGCTTGCTTTTAACTCAGCCTGAAGCCAAATCAATGTCAACAGTTTGCACTGGACACAGACCAATTGCTAACCTTCTTCCCTCTTTCCTGTTGCTTAATAGGGCTACAAATAATGCTTTAAAATTACTCAAAGACCTGCCCACATGACTTTCACAGCAGAAACCAAAGTAACTTACATTATCAAATACCTTTTGCATTGCAAGGTAAAATATCTCTGAAATACACACAAAAAAATAATCCAGAAATACCAATAGCCTGCAGTCACTGCAAGAGTCCTGTCTGGATTTGCAATCGTGTAAAGCAAGTTTAGGACTCAATTTTAAAACAAATTCAAAAACAGGAAAGAAAACTTCTCAGCATGTATTCATGTATTGTGTTAGCATTGTTATTGTCAGTTACTGTGTTTATTCATTATGGTATCAGTTATCATCGTTCTGGCATTGCAAAGAAAGTATAAATCTAGTTAACCAGCCAATTAAGTGACTTTGTATCTGCTGTGCATTGCTAGAGAAACTGAACAGCTGGAGCACAATGATAATTTTGGTCCTGTGCAGATTAGGGCTGACGTGTTTCAGTTCTTTAACAGACAACCCTTTCTGATATTGTTATGTGAAGAACCACAACATCCCCCCAACACCCAGAACTCTACATAAAACGAATAGGGCAAACCTAGTAAGTGTATTACAAGAGAAACATTAAGTTTGTTCCTAAGGCCTAATTAATTCTCAGTTTGAAGCATATCTAAATGCTGGTACTGTTTCATACCTGCTCTGCACTTACTATACACAACACTTAGAAATGCATTCAAGTTTAATACAGAGTTTAAACATTTGCTCCATTTCAAGAGGAGTCACTCATATGCCTCGTGCACACTGCTGAATGGAAATTTATGCCTATACTCAAAATACAACCATGATGATGATAGTAATAATAGTAACTGATTTCTTGACCAACAAAAGATTAAAGATTTCAAAAGAAAATCTGACATGATATACTGTCTAGGAAATAAAATGTTTCCTGGTTTAATCTATACAAGGCCTGATCTTCTGTTGAACTGTTATATTATAGTCTGCAATGAACACAATACTATGCTACACTACTAAAACACTATTGTATTCATAAATTATAAAGATAGATTAAAATAGATAAAACTTCCCAACCTTGTCCAATATCAGATTGAAATGAAGGGAATTTTCCTTGGGTTATATTAAATGAATAATGCAAACAGAAAGTCAATTCTTGTATTCAGTTCTTGCTTGACTTACATAAGTACAAGGAAGATTGTTGAGTTTTAAAATCAGAATTAACTTTTTATACCATCCTATTATTACATGTTGCTAGTTTCATTTCACTGACACATTAGTCACCTTTACTAGTATCTGCTGATGAGAATCTGTAAGACAAAAAATGTGCTAAAAGGAAATACAATTAAACTATTGCTTATAAATATTTTTTGTGTGTCATGTCTTTTTGGAAAACAGTTTGGTTTTTACCTCTTAATGTAGGTTTTCATTACTTGCCTATTGAAATACGTAATTCTCTAACATAATATTAAGTATTGTGAAACAGGGACAATACTTATAGAAGCACAGAATCATAGAATAGTTAGGGTTGGAAAGGACCTTAAGATCATCTAGTTCCAACCCCCCTGCCATGAGCAGGGACACCACACACTAAACTATGTTACCCAAGGCTCTGTTCAACCTGGCATTGAACACCGCCAGGGATGGAGCATTCACAACTTCCTTGGGCAACCCATTCCAGTGCCTCACCACCCTCACTGTAAAGAACTTCTTCCTTATAGCTAATCTAAACTTCCCCTGTTTAAGTTTGAACCCATTACCCCTTGTCCTACCACTACAGTCCCTAACGAAGAGTCCCTCCCCAACATCCTTATAGGCTCCTTAATTCATAGGCCCCCTTATTCATCTGTGTTGTTTCATTAGACTGGAAAAAAGAATCAATAGTTTCTTATTACGTAAAGATATAATAGACTGAAATGGTGACATATTAGATCAATCAATATGAAATGAGTTCATACAAGGATAGCTAAAAAGAGAGAAGAGTATGAACCACCAGGAACTGGCATAGTTTTCTATTCGAGCTATGGAGAAGCTTTATGCTTCCTATTTGGCATCTATTAAAAAACATGAGTTATGAATCTACGTTTTTTCAAATATGTGTTTAAAAGTAAACTAAGCCAGATTCCTTAGAAGGAAGCAACACGGGGCATGTCTAATACAGAGCTTCTCCAGACCATATTGTCATGTATATAATTACATATGACTTGTTTTTTTTCTAGTATGTATAGTTATGTGTGCAGGCAAACTGCTATTCAGTTTTCCACTAAATCATAAAAAATGTCTGAAAGATAAGCACAAATTGTATGTGCAAAAAAAAAAATAGAATAATGCCTTTCATTTCAAGTTGGTAATTAAAGCTATGTCAGTAAACTTCTTTCAGGAGACTCAGACTGTGAATTGTACAGCAAACGTGTTTGGAGCCCCTCTAGCTTATACAGACTTATGAAGAATTCATTTCAATTCCAAATTTTAAATTTGTAAAAGTTAGGAAGAGCCATTTCCAAAGAGAGTTAAGCATGTAACAACTTTCACCTTTCCAAAAGTTAATGAGGATCCCTAAAGGAAAACTTACTCATATATGTGCTGCAAACTACAGCAATTCTACAAATATACTCAGAACAACTTTAGGTAGCTGTAACAATGAAACTGCAGCACTGTGAGCTACGAGATTTTTCAAAAGCAAGTAAGCAGTCAATCCCACAAGACTGAATAAAAATTACAAGTGAATAGAGACATCCATTCAACCAGTTACCTAAATAATCTAACCTAAGGGCTCTCTACTTTAATTTCAAATGAAATGATGATGACCTTCTTAATGCTCCCATCTATCCATTACATATTATGATTGAAGAAGAGAGAAAAGAAGACTCACAAAAGTACACAGTGAAACTTCTGGTAAGAACTCAATAAATAGTTTACCTTACAAAAGGACAGTAAAAGAGAACTAATTTACTTTAGCAAAACAAAGGTCAAGTAACAAATGAAAAGAGAAAAAAAGCCCAACACAATAGGTAAAAATGGGCCCAAACAGGAAAGAAGGCAGCATTAACTGAAGAGACCTACCAGTATCGTTGTACATATAACATGATACTGCATACAAAACACTGTCAATCTACCCATCTTTTCTGACACATGCAGCCTGCTGTTACAAGCTAGACAAAAATTCAGTTGCCAAATTGAGGACTTATTTCCCTAGGAAGTATCCATGTTGTGGGGAAATAATACCTTCTGTGCTTTAGAAAGAAGGCGCACTACTGAAAATTTTTTTGTGATTTGTGTCAAATACACTTCTTTCACTTCCTCAGTATTGCTATTTGCCAGTATGATCTTCTTTTCTAGTTCTGTAGCAGAAACAAATGGATGTGCGAAGCAACTGTCTGTTTATATAGGTGGAGATATACAAGTATCATCATTTACTCATCAGTTCAACAGTTTCATGTGACAAGCAGGTATTTTACATTTCAGATACTGGTGGCTTTCGCAAGAAATAGAGTATACTTAATACTTTTCAATACTGAAGATCATACAAAAAAGGATGGAAATACCTACTATTTTGTCCAGTCACTGTTTTTATTATGCTGTACATATAGAGTCAGAGTAGGAGATTCAAAGTGTCAAAAGAATCTGTGCAAGTTTGGAGAGCAAATGGTCACAGTTGTCTTCTCTCCGCCTCTTACAGACCTAGAATCTGCTACTTATCAGAAGCTCTGCAAATCTGATCCAAATGTCTGAGAAACCAAAATCGGTGATTTATCACTGATTTAATCACTGCTGATTTATCTTATATTCTGAGCAGTTAAGTTTAAAATAGTGTATGAAATAGGGGCTATTATTTATCATATCACGCCCTACCACATTAATATTCTTGCTTTAAGACTTCTGTGTGTGGAAGAGGAAGTTTAACCAATAACATTGCAACGCTATGCTACTGTAAATCTTGGCTGCTACTGTGCTGAAGAAACTAAAAAAAACAGTTCTACATTTGAAATACGGACAATGCTTTGAGTTTTTCTCTTGGAGCCAATACCATCAGAAGAAATTGTCTTTGCTCCCAGGATCTCTCGGCAGAGTAGCTAAGTCTGTCAGAAAAACAAAGACCATCCATGTAGAATATAATTCATGTGTAGTATTACAGGGTAATTGCAGATATATAGTGGATCAGAACATTAATATTGCCTCCAGTTCAAAGTGCAAATCATCAGTCTAAGCCAGTTATGTCATGATGGAATCTTCTTCCTATTCTTGGAGTTCATTAATTAAACTTGGCATAAAGAAGCACTGGCTGTTCTGTTTGACAGTCAAACCACATATTAACTCTCCTTGGGAATAATTTACTTGCCTATTCTGATTACAAACAACAGCTGGAATAAGTAGGACTATGCTGATTATAATAATTTTCATCATGCTTTTCCAAAATCATGACCAATATACACAGAAATCACCTATGTTTTGAGAAAATGTGGGACAGATACTACTGCACAAATCCCAAACATGCCTACAATTTAATCTACAACCCTCTCCTCATAAAATCATGCGACAAAATCCTGTAGAAACACACAATTCAGTACCTTTGAAATTAATTTCTGCATCAAATCACACAGGTCTATTGGCCTTGAATCTTCTAGCAGATCTGCAAATTTAACAGAAGTAATATTTTGTTTGTAGTTCTCCCTACATTTGAATAGGTACTGATTTGCATCATATACCAGTTACCACTAAGGCTAAAAAATATAGTCCAATTAAAAGACTGTTATGTTGGCCAGTATATTTACTTCCACCTCCCCCTCATCATCCCCCTTCAAAAATACCCTGAACTGTAAAATGTTTTTTTACGCCTTTCACTTTCTTGAAGGATGATAATGGCCTGTTTCTGGAGTGAGCTGGAAGCTTGGCAGTGTTTTAAATGTAACTAACTGCTTTCCCAGGTGGTTTTGGCAGTTGCTGTTAACTGAAGGCCAAGGTTAAATACCATGGCGTTTTAAAACTAACACAAGCTCAAACTATTCAACCACCAACACCTTACTGACAATAAATGTTATTATTAAGAAATAATTCTCACTCATAGCATGTATGTCTATCCTAATGAATTTTATTTTATGAAACATGGAAACACAGAAACAGTTCATTCTCTCCATGTATAATTGTGCACCTTTATGCGTATGTGTATATGAATTTAAGAAATAGGTAAACCATGGACTTTTCTCATAGTATTACTTTAAACTAATTTCCCATCCACTGACTTGAAGTTTTGATAAGCAAGTGCCCTTCACACCTTGTTTATTTTCCTTCATGCTGTTAGATTCTATTTTGAGTTAAATTACAGATCTGTATTTTCATGAACAGTGCTGTGCTCCAGCCCTTAAGCCCTCCCCAATGCACTTTGTGTGTTATCTTGCTGAATATCCAGAAGACAGATTTAAATCAGAAGAAAGGTACTGCACTTGATCAGCTGTTTTTCATAAGGTCAATTTTCCACTGGTTTAGATTCCTGTACTGACTCATTGTAAGGACAGATGACTATTTGTGCTAGCACAAGGGAAATGGCAAAAGAATACAATCAGATATGCACTTATTAAATTAAAGCATATGAAAATGTTTTAACAAGCATTGCATAGGCATAGTAAAACTTTAATGCTTATCTGGATTCCTGCTATGAGGGATTTACAGCAGATTTATTTGCTATTTTTCTGGTAAACTTTGGCAAAACAGTCCTGCTTACCTGGCACTTACCTTCTACTACTGTAATATGATAAGGTAACCTTAAATCTCGTAACAGACAGTTGGATGAAGTCAGAAGTAAAAAAAATAGTAAGGCAATCGTGTAAGACCCAGCTGATTTTTTTTTCCAGTGGACTTAATTCTGTTAAGCACTCTTAATACATTTTTAGGTCAATTTATTGAACGGCTTGCAGATAAATGTTTAAATTCCATGAAGCATTAAAATATATGATGGTATCAATAAATTTAGAGCCTATACTAAAAATTAATCCTTATACTGCACTCCAGTTACATTCTTTCAGCATTTTCTTATCTTTGTTTTTAAGTCCAAGTATCTCAGAATTCAAACAGAGCTTCACACTGTATACTCCATAAAGGCTTACATAAAAAGGATTAATACTGCTTCAGTTCTGCAAGATAGATACCGCATGGCTACAGCTAGGTGAAATCAACTACATTTACAGTAAAAGCACAGGCTACAGTATTCTGAAGAGATTTCTAAAATGCATACAGTAATTTCTTCTCTGCAATATTTCAGTATCACACTGACTGACAACCCTTTGGAATTTAGACTTTTACATCTTACTTCATACTGCCAAAAGGTCAGGATTGAACATGAACTCTGTAGAAAAATTACAGACCAAAATACAAAAGGTAATACGTCAAATTAAACATTTGGGAGAAATTGGACTGATATAAGCAAGCCCCTTCCTCTGTGAACCTGGAGACATAACAGCATATTATGGCAATCACTGTTAAAAATCAGAAATTAATTCCTTATTTAACTCCAGAACAAAGACCATAGAAAGATTTGAAAAATAAATTTAAAATAGCTATGACATGAAGATGAATGAATGCATCATGATCTTAACTGGATTACTTAGAAAGAGCATCATAGATTCAACATGACTACTTTCAACTGTAAGAAATATCTCATCTGATTTTAATAAGAAATCTTGAAGAACAAGGTGAGAACATATGTCTTTGGCAGACTTTTATTACGTACTAGCATTTTTTTTTAGTAATGGTATTTAACTTACGTTTGAAAGTAATGCCTAACCAGAGCTCAAAATAAAACGTTATACAAGACAAACCACCTTTGTCAGAAGTAAGAAAGAAATCAAAAATATTGAAGGAGTCATAAGAGTGGAGGAAGGGAGAGAAGCCTGAAAAAATATATTACTAAATGAAGAGTTGGGTCCCAAATAGAGTATATCAGGTCTCAAAGATATGAAAATCCTGCAAATTAATTACTTGTTACATGAACAGTAACATCTGAAAAATGAGTTTGTAGAACAACTGGGTGGACAGGGACCAAAACCAAAACATTCCTCTGCTAGAGGATTTGTGCTGGCACAAGGAAAAGAGCAGAATAATACAAGTAGAGGATGCAAAACCATGGGTGACATTCTAAGGGATTCTTGACCTGTTCAGAATTCAGAGAACTTGCTTTTGTAGTAAAAATGATGGAAGGCACCTTTACATCAACCTGTGAAAGTCATGTGGGAGGAAAAGAGCTACACTAAAGCAGACCGGTGAAAAATTGACTAGTGTGTGAGAGTAAGAAAGGACAGAAATTGCATGTCAGCTTTTAGTGGTCTGGTACACTTCCTAAAATCTTCCAGCGGATAGCTTCATAAAAGTTATGAGCACTTAAATGTGTAGAAAGGTAAAGGGATAGACAGAAAAATGTTATCAATCTAAGTCCCTAACTCTCTGTGATCAAACCTTGAACTGCCCACAGTTTTGCAGTGGAAGTACTGAGATCTCTCTAGAGTAAAATCCATCAAAATATCAGAGTTTTTTTAATGCAGAAAAACTGATTTTAATCTAAAAATATTTTCAATACAGAGAACTTAAAACACCCACAAGAGACAGAACCAGAAAAGTTTGCATGCAAATCACCTTCTGCTTACTATATCCTAACTTGTGAAGACACTTCTGTTTTCCACAAAATTAAATGATTTATTTATTCTTTTTAAGGTGGCAGCAAAATCTGACTAGTCCATTCCAGTCCCTAGAAAGTTCTTCCTATCTCTTCTGAAGCCTGCCTAGCTGGCACTATTCCATGCTACAATCAAAGATTCTCTACATGAAGTGTAGGCTCCCAAATTTGTGCTAAGACTCTCCTGCCCACCACATCTTGCAGTGTCTGAAACCTCTTCTCTTGACAGGCTTAGTAGCATGCCCATGAAAAAAAACAACAAATCACTTGAGTTTCATCATTGCTATACTTTAGCTAATATTTGATTTAGTTTGGATTGATACTTTACTTCCATTTCAGCACTGCAGAGTCTCAATGTACACATACAAGTACATGAAAATAGGGAATATGTACACAAATTTGTGAAACTATATTGTATCATCCCCTCATGAACAATGGAAGGCTAATCAAATCCATAACTGATTTTGCTTTGAAGTACCCACTGACTTATAGATTCTGATGTATTTTAGTTAGAACAGAAATAGTGAGTTTTATCTGGAGCATTTTTACTTTGATTTTCTGCTGGAATTACTCATGAAAACAAATAACATAAAGGATCGAGGTCTTTGTAGTATTTGTCTTTATAGAGCTGTATTTCTATTTTATTGTAAGACTGAAACAAGAAAAGTTATCTAACATAATATTGTTTAGTAATTCATATTGTAAGTTATTGCTATCACAAAAAACAACAATAGTCATCTCTGGAATCAATTCTTTCAAACCTCAGTTTATATATTCCATCAGAGAGTTCATACTTCTCCAAAAATTGAAACCAGCAACTCCACAAAAATTGGCATAGTCCAAAGTATGTTAAATTGCACTTTGATTTGTCATGTACCTATCAAAGGTGGCTAAAAATTTCATTAAATATTGACCAAGAAAATAACATTTTTTACTAAAATCATGAATTTAACTCAGTATTTTACTCTAAAAAAAGGGTTTGCAGCTTTCATCAGTTATTTTCTGAACTGGCATAAAGCCAAGAGTTTCAGCTATCTAAACTACTGTCAAAGGCAGAACTGTAGATCATGAAAACCTGTCTCAGCTACTGATAAAACTATGCATAGCAATACAAAGGACAAGATAAGCTGTGAGACTTGAAGTAACTGCTCTATGGCTTAGTTTGTCCAAAACACCATGCCACTTTCTATTTTTAAACATTTTCAGGTTCCATTAAATCCAAGTAGACACACTAAAGCAAAACTATCCCAAGACATGAAAAGACATGTTTGTAAATAACCTGCTTGAAGTATTCATATGATTTGTTTATATTCCAGTGACTCCTTAATCCAAATCTGAATACCACTGTGGCCACCAAGTTCCAGTCACTCAATTCAGAGGTAGCTTCCTGTGAACGGCAAGTACACGTCTTTATCTTTCCTCTCGAGATGACTGCATAGGCTGGGGCTGCTTTTAAGTGACATTTTAAAAATATTTATGTATTTATTGCATCTTTTACCCGTCTTCAAATTCCTATTATGCCATTTATATAAATCCAGCTGTTGAAATTTATCTTTCATTTTCTTTAATGAATTTGAACTGTTGATCTTGTTTTCATTAGTAAAGCATTAGAGGACATTAAAGACCATTTAATGTATCAGTTTGCAACTTTTTTTCCTGTTTGGTGGGTGAGGTGCTACCTGAATATGCCTATATTGGGAAGATCTACAGCTTTAAAACCATTTTCTCTCTCATAATATGATAATCTTTTGTTAAAATTATCTTAAAGAGGGGAAAAAAAACATAGTAGGCAAAAAAATCTGACAATGTATGTTGCTTATTTTCTCATTTGCTTTCTTACAAAGCTCCAAGGAGTTAAACTTTTTTCTGCCATGTTTCTCTCATCCTCTCTCCTTCTCTTCTACCCATCAACTGCCTTCAAACATCTAACAGGCTTTTGAAACTTTCCCATTAGAGAATAAAAGCTCTTTTGATGCTCAGTTATACTACCCAATTTGTTCATCAGCTTCACTGAAATTAGTAAGCAGCTCAGGCTTTTAAAGACCTTATGCCATCACTACCCTGAGCAACAAAATTAAAGAAGTGAGAAGAAAACCCCAGATTGTCTTAGTGGTACTGTAATATCTGCATTACAGCTAAACACTCTATTAGAAGTGAGGACTCTTTACTTATTAATTTTCTGTCATTTGCTGCAAGCACTATAGTTGAAATTTCACCTTCTCTGGTTTCTTCTGCCTCCATAGTCTCAATAAATTGAGCTCCAGCAGTTTCACTGCAATCTGACTTTGCTACTAAAACATGCTTTTCATTAAATTATGAGAAAAATAAAAATAAAAACAAAGCTGGCATGAAATTAGGTTACCCAGTATCAAATTATTTACAGCAGCTCACCAACACCTACATCAGGGAAAGTCACAGTGTCTGAGTCTGCAGAATTTATGCGGCTTGACTGTATTACATCTGGAGGTCGACAGCTGGTTATTATGTACACCTAATTTACCCAAGCAGTAAATACTACAACTAGAGAAATCTATTCACCTAAGGCTTATGGTTCAGTTGGTTTACTATTTTATGTCGAAGATAAAATGTAGAATAAATTATGAGCAATTCTTTCCCACACTTCCTGAACAGTGCATGATGCTCCACAGTGTAAATTCACTAAATGAAGTGTCTTTGATCAAATTATAAATCTGGCAATGAACATAAATCCTGATTATTTTTTTTTTAATACAATAATAATTTAAAATTTGAACAGTTCTTAGATAAATGACAAAGGGTATTGGAACAGGTAAACTACAACTTATAGCAAAGCAGTGCTTACAGAAGAAGGAAAAAAACCCAGCAAACTGACCTTTGTTAGTGTGGTACTGAAATTACTTTAATATGGGCTAACTCTACTGCCAAAGGAATACTAAGAAAGCTGTACGACAGCATGCCAAAATAAATTCCCTCTCAGATATTATCCTCTGTCATAAAAATACCTGAGACAATCTACATTCTCCACTTCTACGAGATGAGACTTAAGCAGGAAGACAAAAGTGTATTCCTCCTTCTAGAACCTTCTTAATCTATATATTAATCTGAAGGCATGCAGTTGTCTGCTTCCAGAAAAAACACAGATGACTCTTTTACGTACTGTGTACTCATCTGTAACAGCCTAAGGTCTCTAATGAAAATACCATAGCAACAGGCTAAGGAAAAATGAGCTTCTACATAATCAGTAAAACACACACTGAAGTTGTAGACAAAGTCTGAAAACTACATTATGAGGTTCTTGTTCAAAAAACTCTTAAGAATCATTACCAAGTTCTCATCCAAAACACCCGGCACAAATGATTAAGTTCTTCCTTCTTCAGTGCTTAAAGACTGTACACAAGTGTTATTGACTGTACTAGGAAAAAAAAAATGCATGCTTAAATCTAGCCTTAAGCAAGGCTGCTTATTCATCAGTTCCTCATGATTTGCTTCGAAACCTCATGGAATCAATAACAATTGTGTAATTGGCTTTGACAGTAACTAGACTAGAGCTGTAAACAGAATAATTACAGACTAAGAAGAAGAAAATAATCCACTTCAAATATGACCCTTCTTGCAAAACTTGGTAACTCTGGACATTTATAAATAGCACGCTAATTTCCAGAAACAAACCTCTAAAAGCTGCCAGATGTGGGGTGGAACAGGACAGGAAGAGAGATGAGAGAGATTTAACTAGAAAGCAGAGAGTATTTCTTGATTCTGATTAAATTTATTGGAAAAAAAACATGGTAACCATTCACCAAACACGATTTAGGTGAAATTTACAGCTTACCATAATGTGGTACTAGCATTAATATATTGCATTAATATTATGCAATATTAATGCATAATAATATATAGTGGTAATATAAATATATTAATATTGATGGTAATAGTAATACTTTGCATGCCCATGCTAATTTCCATTCAGGTATCTCTCAGCATATGCAAAGAGTGACTTAAACTTTACAATGGCTTTAGGAGGATATGGCTAAAGCTGAATTAAATAAAAGAAAGTTGACCACAAAAATAAGCATTTGAAGAATGAGATTTTCCAGATAATATTTCTCAATCGCACTGAAAACCTGAACAAAGGCAAATAATCCAAAAAAACCTTTCTGTACCAGTTTTATAACTATATGCATATACAGAAATGCCAAATAGGTTTCTGTCCATATTACTTCCTGATTTAAAAGTCACTTTCTAGCTTTCTCACAATTCTCAGTGCACAAATGGATTACTCTTTTTTGGGCTTATCAGGCTTGTGCAGGAAACAGTATAAAATCTGCCATTATTACATCTTTTGAAGAACGAAATTGATTTGCTATCACTGCCTCCTGTGGCCATACATTTTCAGTCTAAAGGAATATAAGCCAATAATTTTATAGAACACTTTCTAAAAATGAAAACTGTCATTTTAAAATGAAATACTAATCTCTTCAAATTATTCAAGTTTATTTTTAGTGTTCCAATAATTTTGAAAACTAATTTCTTCATAGGGGAAAATACACAACAGTTGGGCTTTTTTTAATATTTGGGAAGAAATATAGCAGTAAATATTGAAAAAAAAATCAAACATCTGGAATTAACAAGAGAATTCATCCACTATTCAGCTACTATCAAAGGCAGGTCATTACTTTGCCAACCTGAACTTCCTTAAATTGCTAAATCAAGCCATCATGTTTTGTTCTATGAAATAGATATGCCAAGAAATAGCACAGCCACCCTAAAATTCCACTGCCTACTGTGTCTCCATTATGCCATTACATTTCTTGTGAAAATATTTCATCTTCATGCAAATGTTCACCCTTGTGCTCAGCTTCTTGCTCCACCTCAGGTATCACTTACTCACATTGCATGTATTTATCTTCTTAACGTTACCTCATGAATCATTCTCTAAGATAAAAATTGCTGGTTTTCTTCATTCTCATCTCTCATTCGGCTCATCTCTTTTCAAACAATTTACTTGTATCTGTTGCCATTTAATGCGAAAGTCTCAAAATCTCAATAATACACCAACAAAAAGACTATATTTTGGGTTGAAGAGTTAAAAAACATTCAATAGTCTTTTTTGTAAATAATGGCAACTGAAGACTCCAGTATTTTCTGCAGAAGCTCCAAGCAATCTCTCCCATCACTGTAAATATTATCTGCCTATTACTGTATGTATCTGTTCCTCTGTGTTTTATTTGTACCCCGTTGGCAGTATGTTTATGCAACATACAAAGAATGGAAGGAAAACTCGGAATCCTTTTATATGAATGTAAGAGCCTTTTAGAGTGCAAACTGTAATTTTCTTCTGAAAAAATGTTTCTAAATATATTTCTTTTTACTTATTGTAATTTGCTAAATGAATGATTTACATTGATCCACATAACTAGTTTCCTAATACTAGCAGAAACTGTTTTTAAATACATGCTTTGCATAATTTATAGTAAAAATTAATAAACGTAAGCAAGTGGAAGAAGTATAAACAGGCCATTTAGGGTTTTTTTATTAATTTGAATCTGCAGTACCTCTGCGTCTTTCGTTAGAATTAGTACTAGAATTCATATGAGAGACCCTCTGCTTATTCTCCAGTCACAAGGAAAAATGGTATAGCATTAAAAATTTGCTCTACAATAACCAAGGGATGGGTCCTTTATGTACTATGACAAGCTTAGTACTCTATGCCATTCATATTGAGGAAAGTATTATCTACACAGATGTTCACAACACAAACCATGGGAAAAATGCGTTTGCTTGATAAAATTCTGATCAAGGGAAAGCTATGGTATCTTTCCTTTGATTTCCATGTGTGCTAGAAATACAGAACACACATAATAACATTACAACCAGATCTCATTGGCTGTGTTAACACAGGTTAAGATGAGAAGGTATAAAGGCAGGCAGAAATTTGACATCTACACTAAGAGTGCTATTGCCTCCTACCTAATGTATTGCATGAACAGTTCTGTGACTTACTATAGATACAGTGTTACAAGTCTTCTTTAGGAATTCAGGAACTCCCTCAGGAGCTGTCAAAATGATGACTGTAAATTAATAATTACAATTCTATTATCTCAGAACTATGTTGTTGGGACTAAATGTTAAAAGACAGGCTGCCTAAGCCTTTGTCAGGACTTGCAAATGATGCTATTTAAAGAATGCCCAGAAAACAAAGCTTGAGAAGCAGATAGAGAAGTGCCATGTGGGCAGGATTATGCGGGAAGTTCTTTTCCATTTTGGGAGAAGTTGTCAGAAGTGGATGTTCATCAGAAGTGTCTGTACACTAATGCATGCAACAGTTCCTGCATGCAACATTCTCTCTATTCTGACTGAAGGCTGCAAAATGGTAACTGCTGCCCATGGCAAAGCAGTATGTCAAAATAAAACTAAACCAGTCTCTTTTTATTCCTCTATTATGAAAAAACAGAGTTTATTTCCTTCTAAACAAGAATTACCATAAGACTCTATGAATTCTAGTCCTGGAAAACAAATTATTTTACTTCTATGAAACTCTTACTAATGAAAGATCCAATGAATATGGAAGAAAATAGATAATACAGAAGACTACCTCTCAAAATAAAAAGTGACAGTTATTATACAGGTACTCCAAGAATCAAGAATAAATCAGCTTTTAACATTTTATGTACCCCTCAATTAAAAAGTAAATAATCAGAACTCAGCTCTGTGTTATCTTCTATGGCCTTTAAATGGAACTGAAAAATATGACTCCAGGAAATTAAAGGTGGTGAATTCCCCTAACAGTATACAGTGGAGAAAAGCCAACCTTTTCTGTTTTAAAGCATTGAAAGAATCTCCTTAAAATACCTTTGTGGAAGACCTCTGTAGTTTTCACATGCTGCCCCAGATAGGGTCATTTTTAAGGCCTTTTCTTGCTCTCCCATGTGCCCTTATACAAACACAAAACAAACTCATACAATTAACTAATTGAACCCAGATATCATTAAGTTACAAGTCTCTGCTCTCAAGACACTGGAAGTCACAGCAGATCATAAAAATAGTATTTTAAAATAAGGAAGGTTTTACCATAGGAAAACATTTTACTAAAATATCAGAATAATTTCCTGTTAATGCCAAAATAATACAGCAGGCACTGTGATTTTAAAAATCTGATGCATCATATTATTCATTAATTTCCTCAGAGTACTTGTTTAGTTCTTATGCATTCCACTTCACAAGATACGATCCTGTCTTAATATCATCATACGTTTTCTATTAAATTACCTTATACGAACTGATGAGTACTTCCACCTACAGTACAAGTGAAATTTTTGGGGTTTTTTTAAGAGTACTGCCAACCATATTGTGAAAATCAGGGTGACACAGAAGAAGTTATGATAAAAATTCTAAACAATAAAATAATAACACAATAAATAATTCCTTGGGGAAAAAAGTATATAAAAATAACTTCAAAAATCAGATTTAAAGCCTATCACCATTCAATACACAGGTGCAAATCAACATTGAAATTTATGCACATGGCATGTCCTTTTGCCTATAAAGCATTGAATATGAACAGGATGTACTTTAGCTTAGCCTACAGAATCCCATAGCTGAGACTGGAAAAAAAAAATAATTATCCTCTAGAAATGGGGCCTGTCCACTTACTTCTAAAGAATCTGATTCTGTACTCGCAGAAGTAAAAGATTATTAACAGACACCAAGACGAAAAACCCTTCATGGGTCAGCATAGTTCAATCAAGATTAAGAATAGTAATACTATGTGCACTTGCCACAGGCTTCTAATTTGGTTTCAATAGGATTATAACATATATTGATATAGAACATATAATTTTTATTATTAAATAAAT
>NW_009941347.1:359-60497 GCF_000696875.1 Nestor notabilis | reverse complement strand
TTTTCTTTATATATATGTATATATATATAGCTTTAGCCAGACAGGTAAAAGCAGCTCCAGCTGTCTTTTCCCTCTTCGTAGGTTTCTCTCCAGGATTAATGATGTTCTCTACAGATCTAGTTGCTGTTGTACAGCTTGAATTACAAAATAAATGCAGAGGATCAGGCAATCATTTTGCTTCCCTCATTAGAAGACTACGCTAGAAGTGTGACAGCAGAGCCTGAGCCAAGCCCCCCAGCACAGTATCTGTGTTCCCATCTTCATGCTGCAGAAAGCATGTCTCTTTGTTTGTGGTGGATTACGTGTAATTACAGGAAATATTATCTTGGTTCCTGCAATCTCTGTTGAAAAGGAGTGTGCTTTAAGGGTGGAGCTGGTGATAAGTCGTTTTCTCTGCACTGTTGGTAGAGGTGACCTAGAAATGGTTTCCATGGCAGTGGGATGTGCTACGTGCTGCTCATGCCCCAGGAGGCTGTTGGGTTTAAAGTGTGAGCCCACTCAGAGCAACTTTCAGATGACTCCCAGAGCTGGTGACATTCTGGGGAGCCTGTCAGTGCTGTGGCAGATGAGTCAGTGGTGTCTCAGGACAGATGCTTGTTCACAGCAACCAGCAGCCATGCTGGCTTCTTGTCATCCCCAGCACTGCTTTCTGCTAGTAGGGGCTGCAGTGCTGCTGCAGGTGCTGCACCAGCCTTGTTACCAAGGTTCATTTAAAAACAAAAACATCCTCCCATGGATATTGCATATTTTTTTTATTTTAAACCCACAGTTGTTATCTAAAGAGCGTGTTTAGGTTGGATTCTTTCACCCTCTGCGTATTTTGTCTTTTTTTTTCCTATCTTTTGGCAACCTTCACAGGTAGAAAATTCCTCCCAAAATATGGGACCTCCTCACCTTTATCAGAGAACTTCTTCTATTCTTCTAGTTATGAAAAAAAATCAGTGAGAAATAATTAGCAAAACCAGAACTACCAAACAAGAAAACCTTCAGGTACAGAAATGATCCTGAAGTATCATAGCACAAAGCCTCAGCTCTTAGGACCTTTTTGCTTTGCAGTGAGGACATGGGTGAAACCAGTGTCGTCCTCCACTCCTTGTTTGCTCCTTGACCAAGATGTTATCTCATAGTTCTTTGAGGCAGAATCATAGAATGGTTTGGTTGGAAAGGACCTTAAGATCATCCAGTTCCAATCCTCTACCATGTGCAGGGATGCCTCACACTAGCGTTTACCGCTTCTTTGGGCAGCCTGTTCCAGCACCTCACCACAGTAAAGAACTTCCTTAGATCTAACCTGAACTTCCCCTGTTTCAGTTTGAACCCATCACCCCTTGTCCTGTCACTACAGTCCTCAATGAAGAGGTCCTCTCCAGCATCCTTGTAGCCTCCTTCAGACACTGGAAGCTCCTCTGAGGTCTCCACACAGCTTCTCTTTTCCAGGCTGAACAGCCCCAATGTTCTCAGCCTGTCTCCATACAGGAGGTGCTCCAGCCCCTGCTCATCCTTGAGGCCTCCTCTGGACTTGCTCCAACAGCTCCATGTCCTTCTTATGTTGAGGACACCAGACCTGCACCCACTGCTGCAAGTGGGGTCTCACAAGATTAGTTGGCAGATACTGTTCTCTGGCAGGACCAGCCCGGTACTGCTTTCAGCCTGGTTGCACACCCCGGGCTGCTTACCCTCTGCTCTTTGCTCAGAGATGTTTCTGCAGTCCCCACAGAACAGCACTGGTCTGTGTCCCCTTCACCAGCACAGGGAGGGAGGGATTGGCACCCCCATGGCAGCAGGCACAGCGCTGTGGTGTGAGCTCCTGGTTCTGACAAGTCCTGTGATTTGGCTGGATTTTCCAAGTAGTAGTGGATGGAAAGAATGGATTTGGAGGATCAAGGATTTCCAATCCATGGCATCCACAGCACCCAGCTGGTGTGACAGAGAAAAGCTAACATGAGAGTAGCTACCCCACAAGATACCTGTGTGTCGGTGTTGGGGGACCTGTTGGGTGCTATCTTCGTGTTGGTGGCCTTATGAAACCCAGGGGTTCATTTTGGCCAAGGAAGCTGCTACCCTGCTGTCGACCCCAGCTCTTGTCAGCTCACAAGGAGCTGATGTGTGGAAGCAGTTCAACTTTCATTAACAGTATTTTCTAGTGAAGTCTGAGCTAAGTAAAGGGCTATTTCCTTCACAAATTCCAATGGCAAAGGTACAAAGTCTGCATTCTCTGAACCATGCATTAGTATCATGCTGAGCTAATTATTTCCTAGGCTATTATTTAACTTAAAAATAAACAGCTGTCTGTAGTCTGTCCTCCAGGTTTGGGCAAACATGTAGAAATTTAGACTTTACTGATTCTGACTCTGCTGAGCTTTTGTGAGTCTCATTAAACAGAAGGCTAGTTTTACTGGTGGTAGAAAAGCTGGTCATGGATTGAATTTGATGTCTACCTGGTGACTTGTTCTCAAATGCCGGCTAGGATTGCCAGAATTTCCTCTGAGCCTTCTCATTCTTTTCTCTTGTTCTGCTGTAGATGCAGTCTGGAAATGAAGAAGGGATTAAGTCTAGGAGCAGAATATTCTTCAGACAGAGTCTGAAATAGTTACAGTTCAGAAAAATACATGCATTTTAAGGAATAGTGTCATTTAAGAAGTGAGTCTCAATTCAGGGAGGTTGGCTCTAACGCAGACACCCTAGCTACATGAAGAAGTGAGTGAGCTGCTTAAAACAAAGAGATTTGGTCTCACTAAGGCTGAGCTCTTCTAAGAACCTGAGTACCTTGGTCCAGGCATGGTGTCTGATTCTTTCAGCCTCAAGACCCAGTGTGAACTGGGGGAAAGTGAAGGGGACAAAAGGGAGTTGAGCTGTTCTGGCTGCTGAGGCAATGGCAGAAAGGTGCCTGTCCATCTCCCAGGGTTTCCACAGTGGCTCAGCAGGCTGGCACCAGCAGTGAGTTACTGCCCACGGGCACTCCACTGTGGGTATACACATGTGGTACCAAAATGGGCAGTGCCTGGTGGTGTCATCTGCTGGTGGAGGTGAAGGTGTGGAGTGCTGATTCTGTCTTCCTGCTTTCCATGGGGAAGGCTAGGCTCATACAGGTCTGGTAGCATCCCCAAAGCATGCATATTCGGTTGGACCAGGTGCCTGCAACAGCCACAATTGAGGGCCACCAACCTGCTCTAACAGGCAGTGCCACGGGGAATGGGCACGCATGTTTCTGCTGGTGTGGTATAGAAGAGCCAGAAGAGTAGAATAGAAAGCAAACAGGGACTCTGAAATCCTGGCTTCTTGAATGTGAAGTGTAATTCAGGAAATAATGATGACTTTCAATTGGATTTCACACTAAGAAACACACTCTGTAGCTTTTGTACTTTGTGGAATTATACATAAAATTATGAGGTAAATAAGATAATGTAAACGTTAAAGGGTTCAGTGTCTTAAACTCCATGAAATCATAAATCTAAGAGAAGCCCTTTGGCTGGTAATGCGGTGCGTTGCACCCATACTGTGAGAGTGTATTACCATTCTCTCATACCAAGCAATTCTATTTTACACAGCACTGTTGGAAAGTGTTCCCTTCCTCTTAACAGTAAGACAGAAACAAAGGCAGGAACCTAAACAGCCTTTCATCATGGTGGTGCACCATGTAGTAGGTTAATGGTCAGTGTCATGAAAGGAGGGGATTTAATTGCAACAGGTTCACTAAATTTAAACATACTGGTGCCAAGGACTCTTTCCTTCCAAAAGTGTGTACAGATGCCACCAAGCCCTTGGAGTGGCTCTGGCTGGGGATGGCCACACTCATCGGTGCAGCAGTTTGTGAATCACTGTAACATCTGGGAGGGTCACAGCCAGATACATCAGAGAGGGCTTCAATGGAAATAAATTAGACAATTGCTGAATAACTTTATAAATCAGGTGGGTCTTAATTTACTGATATTTCATACCTCATAGGAAGTGAAAAATAATGGGAGGAGGAAACTCTGCTTGAAAAGTATAACTTTTACTGAAGTGTGCAGAGCCTCAGGTGATCCCAGCAAGAAACACAGACAAGGATAAACGAGAAGGGCACTGGGAGGAGAGAGTGGTTGGAGAATGAACTCAATCAGGAAGGTTTTTCTGTGGAAACACAGCGGAGATCAGTGGAGAAAATGTCCCAGCTTCCTTGCACGTTTAATAGAAAATGAGTAAACTAAGACGGTGAGTGCCAAGGAAGCAAGTTTGATCGGTTTAGGGTGCTCTAGTGTTGAACGACAAAGGCTGATGACCTTTGAACACCCGCTCCACCCCAAACTGTTCTGTGGTTCTTTGATATTGTTACTGTAAAAGTTGGTGGGAAACTCTCTGAGACTCACTGTGGAGTTTCAGGAAGCAGCATTCTTTATTGCAGCGCTGGGCGCACATGTGAATTGCTTCACAAAGGTGAGTGCATCCAATAATGGCCGACAGCAGCTGCATATTTAGCATACTCATGCATATTCATAGCTTTTCCAGGAGCTAATTATAATATTTACATCCTAATTACACATGCACTCTTTTGCTGAGTGGGGTTCTCTGGTGGTCGCTGATCGTCTTCCTCACTGTGTTAACCGAATGGCCTCAGTGCTTGTGCACGCTTGCAAGGTCCTAGTGCTGAGTTAGCAGCTGGTATGTCCTTGCTTTTGTTCTGTTCCAGTCTCGCTCCACACTGGGCACCACTCTCCTGTCTTGAAGGCTGGCATCCTTGGTCTTATTTACTGTCTCCTTAGTTGTTACCAGTCCCGTGATGTTCCTTCCCCATCAGCTGAACATTCCTTTCTCTCTACATGTTAGCAAGTTAGAACAGTTTACTGTATTGTACTATGTTAGTTTGAAGACACAAACACTGTTGTTAGTTTAAACCTATGATTTAAGCCTACAATGTGAGCGAGGTCTGTGAGAGTCAGATTTGGGGCATGTGTGACCTGTAGGAGTGAGGGTTAGGAGTGGTAAGGACACTCCAGGCAGCTCATTGGAGGAAAGGCTGGGCAGCAGTCTGGAGGTTCAAAACCTGGGAGCCTGCGGGATTTAGTGCTCTGCGATTAGTGAGGGAAGAAGACGGAACATATGGAAGAGGTGATGAAGAATTAGTTTTTTGCTGGGGTGAATTATATCTCCCTAGAGCAGATACAAGATACAGCTGGGATGAAGCAAACTGTCCTTCCTGTAAGAATGGAAATAGTGTTGAGAAAAAAAATAAATAAATCTACTAGAATGAGGAAGGAGCAGGCAAAGGAGGGGATCTCAAGTGTGGTATAAGGCCAGACTCCAACCAGAGTGCCTCAAAGCCAGCAGACTGAGGTTGCTTTAGCCCTTTTATAGATGCCCACTGGCTCTCTTAACTGAGAATCAAAGCAGTACAGGTTCCTTCTACAGACTTGTACCTAAGTAACCCTTACAGCTGGAAGTCAGGCTCTGGTCTCAGCCAGTGACATGTCATGTACTCCTCCAGACTGGGTCCATGTTTGGAAGGCTCTGCTGCCTTTGTCTGAATTTTAGATGGGTAATGGCACTTGTTGTTTGTAGCACATGCACTCTCTCTGTGATATTTTTCCTTTACTGAGAAGTCAGGATGCAAGCAAATGGCCATTTACTGCCATCTGGTACACATACAGCAAAACAGAATGTTTGCAGAGATTTGAGATACTGGATACAGAAAGGATCCTGCAAGAAACCTGGAGAGGGGCTTTGGACAAGGGCCTGTAGGGACAGGCCAAGGGGAATGGCTTTTACTTGCCAGAGGGGAGACTGAGATGAGCTCTTGGGCAGAAGCTCTTCCCTGTGAGGGTGCTGAGGCGCTGTCACAGGGTGCCCAGAGAGGCTGTGGCTGCCCCATCCCTGGTAGTGTTCAAGGCCAGGTTGGACCCAGGGGCTTGGAGCAACCTGCTCTAGTGGAAGATGTCCCTGCCCATGGCAGGAGGTTGGAGCTGGTAGAGCTTTAAGGTCCTTTCAACCCAAACCAGTCTGGGATTCTGGGATTTGTGGTTGTGCTTTTAAGTGTAAGGCTTTTGAGTGTGCTTTGTCATCTTTCAGGTTTTATCATGTGGGGAATACTTTTACAAACTCAGCTTAGGCTTGGTGCATGTTCCCTGCCACTTGAAATAACAGTCAGTGCAAACCCAAGACCTGGGTCTGTGCTAGATGTGCAGTTGCAGAGTAACTTCCTGTGAGGACAGCTCCAGTTGTTCAAAGGAGCAGTTTGTTACACAGCCAACAATGTGGGTAATGACTGCTCCTACATTATTGTTTGGCATCTGGTGAAGCTACTAATGGCACTTGATTAGATATTTCGGTTTGCTGCTTGTCTGGGAGCAATTCCAATACTCAGGAAGGCAAGAAAATGAAAAATAATAAAAGGTAGCTGAAATTTGCAGTAATCACTGGACTTAAGCTGGGCCTTTAAGGAAACCTAGAGATTTGGCTTTCCTTTCCAGGATTCCTGTGCAGACTCTTCTGAACATGTTCCACATCACAAATCAAGCTGTGGAAGCCTACCTGCTTGTGAGGCAGAGCTAGAAATTTCCCAATTCCATTGATTTAAAATCACATCTTTAGGGAGCTCCACATGAAATATATGGCAGCTTCAGCAGCACTGCTGACAGGCACAGGGGAAAACAGGAAGGCAAAAGTATAGAAGAAAAAAGTCAATTTTTTAGGTCACCAAAGAAGGTTTTCAAAGTACAGTGCTTTGCCTTGCCTCTGATTTCCAGCAAGAGTTTGACTTTCTTGATCCATCCTGAAGAACAAGTTCTTCTGATAGAAATACTTCAAGTCTTATTTGTTTCATAGTGATTACTTTTTGGAGTTAAAATAATCATCTTTTATAACTAAAAGGTTAATCGGCACATGCTGATGTATCACAAATGATTCTGATCCAGGCATTTCTTAGAGAAGTAAAAATGTTACAGGATTGGAAGCTAACTTAGGAAGATAGGATTTTGCTGCTTCTTATATCAGTTAAATGCATTCACGAAAGCTTCCTTTTACCTCAACTGTTTGCATCTTCCTTAACACCAGTTCAGGTTTCCAGGGACATTTTCTAGTTCCCGGTTCCAGTTCATGCTGCTCGGATAAGCTGTGCAGTGCTCACTCAGGTGATGTTGCTCCTGCCCCGTTTGGGCACGAGGACAGTTTACTTCATAGCCTAGAAATTTCTAGAAGTATATTAGAAAGGGAAGTGGAAACTCCGTGATGAAAAAGATACTAAGGTATACAGTTAGCATAGGAATCTTAAGGTGCGCATGAGTATGTGTCATCCACATACATGTGCATCTGTGTATGTATACAGAGTGGGTACAGAAAATAATGCCAATTGAAATGATGAAAGAATCCTGCAGCACATAAGACTATCCATAATCAGGCGTGTCCTGATCATAATCCTGTTCCTGAAGCATCACTTCTGCTGACTCCACACCCAGGTCATGCTGATTTCATGACGTGCTGGCATTTGCTCTCTCTATGGATGCAGTATTCCTGGAGAGGTCAGAGAGAGCTGCCCAGAACATAAGCTGATACCTGGGTTTTATTAAAAAATGAACAGAAGCAGGGAACTAACTTCTGCTCCTTTTAATTTGTATCTGTTGCGCATTTAATGTATAGCTTTTATAGTATATCCTATTAGCATGTAGTTTAGTATATACTGAGCAATAGTATATTATTCTTAGTATTATGTTAACAATATATTTAGTATTAAGATACAGTTTTCTTTCTGTCAGGGTGAATATTGCACTCTGTGAATGTCCTGTCTAATTTATCTTTATAAAAAATCTATGTTAAAAATACCTATCTATTCTTACAAGCTTGCTCTGTTAAAGCAGAAACCCTGGGTGAAACACTGTCGAAGAGAGCTGCATCTGTTGTTTGCAAAACACTTCTTTTTTTCTCCTCTAAAATGAAACGAAAACATCTGCTGCCAGTTTTTGTTACCCCCATGGCTCTGAATGCCAAGTAGTGTATCACAGTTTGGGATGGAGGTGTGTGCAAGCAATCCAGTGCATTCAGAAAGGAATAGATATTCCCCAGAGTGCATTGTCCTTATTCCTGTATGAAAACCATTTTCATGGGAAAAACTCACACATGCACAGTTCTGAATTGAATGGTCTTATTTCACTGCTGGTGTTATCTCAGGCAAATCATTTCACATCTTTAAAGACATACAGTGCATCTTTTTAATAACATAACTTCAGTTGGGTCATTTAGGAACTCTGCTGTTTCCGTTTCTGTGAATGAAACAGCAAAAGCATCTTGGAAGCAACTTTTGTTTTTACTTTTGCCCTCAGGAATGATTTTATTGCTGATTAAAAGGTAACGTGGCACCATGATTGGGGCCAGTGTTTCACATTAACTGGTCTGCAAGTGGGGCCTCACTTTGCGTGTCTGCAGCTGCACTGAGGGAAGTGAAGTGAGAGACTAAGGGTGGGTACTGCATGTGGTGTTTGCTAATGCAACAGCAGCTGTTGCAAAGGGAGCTTTTCAGCCCTTCCTTTCCCTGGGAGCCTGGGAACAAGATTGTTTTGTACCTTTGTCAAGCAGGTGGATTTAGCTTTTCATGTAAAACCTGAGACCATTGTCAGGAAAGACTGTTGAGGATTTCTAAGGCAGCTCTATAATTGTGAATATAAAATTCAGCAGAGCAATAACCAGTCTAACTTCAGAGTTAGATAAGGTGAATAGCTGAATCACAAATACAGAGACAGAAACACGTTTTACATGAGCCCTTAAAACCTGCACTGCTGGCATACCCTTGTGCTGGTGTTTGTAACGTGGCCTTGTTGTCACATGTTAAGGAAGTGGTTTACTTGCCAGTGATAACATGGGCTGCATTTTGCTTTTGAACTGAGCTACAAACTGTGCCCAGCCAGTGTGCAACCAGGCCTGTACATGTGAACGGGTCCGGTCCGTGTGCTTGGAATGGTTTTTATTTGGTTAGTGGCACAGTTACAGGCCATCACACAAGGGTGTGTGTCACAGATAGACATTGCTACATGATCCTCACGGTGTGGGACCACTCTGGATGTGAGGGAGGGCTTTGACGTTAGCCGAGGCACTGGTGCTCTGCCCAGAAGCAGTCTACCTCCGGTTTCCTGGCTGGATTATTCTGTTGCTCTGGTCCATCACTGAGCTCTTATTTACTCATGTGCCTTTAAAGGGACGAGGACTGTTGTTCTGGGTGTACTTGGCACTGCTGCTCAGCAGGAGATGACCAGTGGGTTGGACAAGGCTTGACAACTCTGTGCTTTCTCCAGAGGCTGGCTTTGTAGGAGTTCGCAGCCTGCCAGCTCATGGTAAAGAGTGTCTAGGACTTCAAATAGGTGGGCTTTTCCTTCCAAAAGAAAATTGCAAACGTTATAGTTTGAACAAAGACAGAAAGTTGCAGTTTAACAATTGTAACACAAGCTCTTTCTTTCAGACGTGCTGTTTCACATCATTAGCATAAAATGTCTACGTTTTGAAACCAAATAATGAATTCCTGTCCCTATAAAAATGCAGTGGAACTGGGTTCAAGGACTGTTTTCTCTACTGGTTCTCTTGCTTCATTCACTGAGTTCTAATATACTTGTGTGAACAAAGACTATTTCATGTCACACTAAAGAGTTGCCAATCCAAGCATCTACCTAGTCTTGTCAAAGAGGAAGATGATGTTTGAATGCATAGACTTAGGAAAGCTGCTTAAGTCATATCAAGTGCACAGCCAGCAAAAGGAAAGCAGAGAGGATGAGCTGTTTCTGGCAGTGGGGATGCAGAATGGACAGGGAGCTAGAGAAGGTCACTTCACTGTTGTTGTCATTTTAAGAAGCTGAGCTGTGCTGCTGCAGTTGCAGAGGGAGGTGCGTTATTTCAGCAGCAGCACTTGGAGTCAAGTGCAGGATAAATAGTACTTTCTGGACACTTGTTGTGCTGGGGGTATTAACAGTCTCCTCTCCTTCTCACCAGGAGAAATCTGACCTATGGCTCAGCCAACAGAGGGGTCTGTCTTTGCCTCCTTTGCTCTGCTTCCTCTGCAGCCACGCCAGGACAGCACAGCTTAGCTCTGGGCTGCCTGTGCCCTGGATTGCTGAACACTAGCAACAACAAAGCATTGAAACTGAAAACCTAGAATGGTTTGTATGTGGTTCTCCCTAAATCTCTGTCAATAATATTCTCCAAAATTAAACCCTCAGGTCACATCTAGTCTTTTATAATCTTATCTTTGACTACTGTGTGCCTAATAAAGGCACCTCCAAGCCATGTTCTTAGGCTTAGTACAGGATGCTCATTTCTTGAAGACAAGTACAAATGCTCTGCTGATGGGAACAAAGTAATCAAATCCAAACCTCCAGGCTCAGAGCCCTGTGTTGTTCCTACAAAGGCAGCTTTGGCACAGCAGAACATTGTCAAGGGAGAGGAGTTTGTGAGGTTAACTTTCATCTGAGGAACATGCAGGGCTATTATTAAAGGAGTGCAGGTTTCATCCATTTTCTTGACAGAAATATTGTGGTTTGTGTATCATGTTTGTGTTGCTGCAGGGGAATTCAACACGCAGTGGGATAGCAAACCTGGTAAATAGGTGCCTTACATATGAGGTTTTCCACTTTCTCAGGTCAAGAAAGCCCTACAGACATTAGTGGCATACTGAGTTGTACCCCTAAGGCCAAATTCTAATTAAAATTTGGCTAAAATAATCCTGGATGTCTTCCTGTTTCTCATGTGTCACAGACTCTAGTCATCACTTCCTATAGTGCTTAGTACTTCCTATAGTATGTAGTACTTCTTTCTCCCTAGCCTCTCCCCCAGTATTTGGCATACTTTCTTCCTACTCATCTGTTCATTATCTATCCAGTGTTTTCCTCTAAGGACACTTTTCATGCCTCTTGGTCTTTACAGGTGAGTTGTTTTCTTACCAGGTTGGGGGTCCCAGCAGGATTCCAAAGTGCTCAGCAAGATTTTTCCCAAGGCTCGCTTAGATATGTTCTTTAAAACACAAAAGAGCATTATGGCACAAATATGTCCTTCACCACTCTAAATGCAAGCAATGAAATGTATGTGCAGCATTTGAAAATTGAACCAAAATGAAACTGAATCCTGATAACACAAGACTTGCTATTGGCTTTATTTTCAAGCATTTTATCTTAGATACTGCTCAAATAGCTGCAGTTTGTGGAGGGCAACAGTTCATTAATATGGCCGTAGGCAGAGAAAAAACAGGGATTCAGTGGAAAATACTGACTTTTCCAGAGGGTGTGCCTGAACAAACCTGGATGGCAAGGAGCATAAGCAGGGCATGCCAGTAAGCAGAGCCCAGTGCTCTGCCAGGCCTGTGCTGAGAGGAGCAGACAGGACCTGTGCCAGGAATCACTGGGAACCATTCAGGGTACAAGTCAGGCCCACTGACACAGGTTAGAGATCTAGTGAGATGTGATAACATTAGGCAAAGGGAGAGGATTGTGAAAAGTACTCAGGATTTAGATGTTTTTTTCGGTGGTAGTTTTACATTAGAAATCTGTTGGGACATTACCTAATGTGTCTGGAAAACAAAGTCTCTTCATTTGTGATGGAGACACTAATGCATGCTCAGGCTGGCATCACTTTAATTAGTACTAAAGCACCCACATCTGCAGGGACATTTTGTTCTTGTTACAGCTTCAAGAACTGAAAATAGATGGAAACTATTTTGGAAGCAAAATGAAGGATGTCCCAGCAGGCTGGGCAGTACTGACCTCCCTCACTGACACTGGTCCTCACCTTCTGCTTGTGTGCCCCAGGAATGGGGGCATAGTGCAAAGCAGTTTGTGGCAGGCTGGGATTACACATGACCTCTGAACATAGATAAGGCTTTCATAGTCATAGAATCCCAGAATCCCAGACTGCTTTGGGTTGAAGGGAACTTAAAGCTCATCCAGTTCCAACCCCTGCCATGGGCAGGGACACCTTCCACTAGAGCAGGTTGCTCCAAGCCCCTGTGTCCAACCTGGCCTTGAGTCCTGACAGGACGGGCATTTGCCTTTGGACAGTCACTGCTTTGGGGTGGATAATGTTGCAAATGAGAAGCTTGGAATATTTAAAACATGAATGTGAACATGCTGGAGAAGTGACACCTAAATCCACAAGTTCTAATGAATAAGCATTCTTTTGCCTGACGTATATCCCATCAGGGATTTAAGGGATCCTTGCTAAACTCTACTGGGAACGCTGTAAATTTTCTTGTTCATTGACAGCATCATTGCCTGTGCTACTTCTATGGGAGTTGGCAGCACGTGGTGGTGTGATTCCAGCAACAATCAGCATGAAGGGCTGTTACCACTGAGATATGGCACATCGTGTGATGCATTGTCTCCTAACAGAGATGACTTGCAATAATACAGCTGACCAGTGAATGACATGTTGAAGTCTTGACACAAAAGGTTATTATGCTTGTTGCCAGTCATAGTCTACTAGCTTAATCCTTCACTGGATTGGTACTGATGCATGTGTCAGACTTACAATATGAAAGTAAAATTTCCATGTCAAGTGCTAAAATAAGTTACAAATGATGAGATATTGCACTTGTTCTATGGAGTTATCAGTGGAACATTGAGTGTACTTCAAACAAAATAGTGATCATCTGAGGAAACATTCTCCCCTCACACAGACTGGGCAGCACAGTGCTCAAAGCTGAGGAGAACCCTCAGTCATTGTGACAGAATCAGTTCCTAGCAGTCCAGTGTGGCTCCCAGTGCAGTCCTTGACCTGCAGATTATCTGGTTTGCCAATCTTTTGGCCAGCGCTTACCATTATTGTTCCCAAGCAGGAGATTTCAAGTTATTTTCTGAAGGGCTGAACTGTGATATTGGCCATATTCCTTCTGAGATGTTACTCCATCAGCTTTTTTAAATCCATGTGTGGATTATTCATTGGGTAAGAAACTTCATATTAAAAACCCACCGTATTGATCCATAGGGAGGGGTTTTATCCCTCTAATACTGACTCAGTGTCACATTAGGATACAGTTAAACAAAGGTCCTTTTCTAGAAGGAAGAATAATCTCTCATAATCTTTCACATTCCTAGCAGTTTTGTTTTCCTCATTTCCTCCAAGTTTTTGTTTAGAGAATAATGGAGATCTAGAGCCATGGAGATCTCTAGCCTTCTTTTGGGAAGTCAGCCATAGGGGTCTAAAAGTGTTCTGCAATCACCAGGCAGTTCCCAGAGCAAACACAGGTAGAAATGTGTCCTGATGTACAGGGCTTTGTACTTAACAGAAGGTATGAACACCCTTTTCAGGTGTTTGGGAAGGACACTATCAAAACCAGTTTCGAGTCTCTGGACTGCTTTCTTGCCATACCAAGTCTCGAAGTTGCTGAAGAAGCTGTAAAACGTCCATGAGCTTTTCCTCCACCAGGGACAGCCTAACTCTCTCCGTCTCCAACATCTGCAGCTCCATCTTCAGCACTTCAGTCTCCTCCACCTTTTGCTGCAGCTCACCTAGCAATGGGCCTTTCATCTGGACAATGACACAGGAAAATAAAAGCACTGGAGCATTTCCCTTTCTTGCCCGCTAACTGCAAAGCTGGGTTTTCCCCCTTAGCTGGTAAATGTCAGTTCACACCAGGTTTTCTTGAAGGGAAGTACATTTCTTAGATATACTACATGAAGTGAAGAGTCAACAGTTCTAGGGATGCATGCTTTGCTCTTGTGTGTAGTGGCCATTCATCGAACACTGGATGCAAGCAGATCATTCAGAAATCTCAAATACTAGCACTGCCATTTCAGTTTTCTGATCTTGTGCATTCCTGTCATCCTCTAGAAAGCATAAGTGATCTGTGTGCCCTCACCAATGTAACCAAGGCTTTATCTTGCTTCTCCTACATAGAATCAGAGAATTGCAGAATGGTTTGGGTTGGAAAGGACCTTAAGATCATCTAGTTCCAACCCCCTGCCATGGGCAGGCACACCAGACACTAAACCATGTCACCCAAGGCTCTGTCCAACCTGGCCTTGAACACTGCCAGGGCTGGAGCATTCACAACTTCCTTGGGCAACCTATTCCAGTGCCTCACCACTTTCACTGTAAAGAACTTCTTCCTTATATCTAATCTAAACTTCCACTGTTTCAGTTTGAACCCATCACCCCTTGTCCTATCACTACAGTCCCTAATGAAGAGTCCCTCCCCAACATCCTTGTAGCCCCCTTCAGACACTGGAAGCTGCTCTGAGGTCTTCATGCAGCTTCTCTTCTCCAGGCTGAACAGCCCCAACTTTCTTAGCCTGTCTTCATACGGGAGGTGCTCCAGTCCTCTTATCATCCTCATGGCCTCCTCTGGACTTGCTCCAACAGCTCCATGTCCTTCTTATGTTGAGGACACCAGAACTGTACACAATATTCCAGGTGAGGTCTCACGAGAGCAGAGTAGAGGGGCAGGATCACCTCCTTACATGTCAGTCATCTGTACATTCAGGGACATAAGAAGGTAACTAGCTTATTTCTTTTAAGTATTTTGGTTTAACAAGTGTCTTAATTTCTTTTTCCTTAAGATTCTGGTTCTGCAAAACACTGGCATGTGTGCTTGGGGAAGCACTGGTTTGCAGCCAAATACAGAAAAGACTTCAATAAGACTTCTGAACCCTACAGAAATCCTGGGCAGGAGGAGGCTCATCAGACTTGGAGCTTCCAAAGCTGGCCTGTCTGTCATCTCAGGCCTCCCAGGATTTGAAAGGGAGGAACATTGCTTCGGTTTCAATGCAAAATCTAAGTGACAGTTTGACCCTCAAAGCTGCCACACCATTTGCAGAACTCAATCTCTTTGTCACAAACCCAAGCTTGTGACAGGTACGTGGCCAAGCTGTTATCCCTTTTTGTTGTCATGTTTTATCTTTATTGCAGCTTTAGAAATAACTAAGGAGAGAGTTGAACTCAAAAAGCTGAAGGCTGTAATATGCACACTATGTAATAGATCTTTTTTCTGTGGAAATTTATGTCCTAATGAATTTTAATAGACAGGAAGGAACTTTAATTCCCTAAATCACAGACTGAAGAAAGAAAACAGTCCCTGATCCACAGCGAGGTCAGTTTAGGTTCTGACAGTGTTAATAGGAAATCAGCCTGTTTTGGCAGTGCTGTGAGCTCTGCCCTGTGAGGCACTCCTGCTCCCTGTGCTATACAGCAGCTCCAGAAGTCTGGATCACTGCATCTGGTCCACCTGCCAAACAGTGATTTCAGCAGCCCTGTCTGAACCCTGCTTTTGGAAGAACATAGGAACATTTTCCTGCATGGAGGGCCAGCTTTGTTACACTGATGTGGCAGCACTCCCACTGACACACAGCAAATACTCTAGAGGCTGGGGGAGGTCTGCAATGAATGAAATGTGCTTTCCTTTATTATACTACAGATTACCTTGGCATTGTAAATACCACCTGGCATAGGTAGGTGCTACACAGAGAGTTGTGTCCCCCTGTGCAGCTGGAGCAGTGTCTGATAAATAACAGAGAGGTAAAAAGGTCATTATTTTTAAGTGTGAAACAGACTTTCCCACTATGCAATAAGACGGATGCTCATGGAAATTCCTAATGAGTGTCCATCTATCCTAGGCCTGCACCCTGCCAGCACTCATCTGCTGCTGTTAGCTGCTGCTTTGCTCATGCTGGCTCCTGGAAGGAGTCATAGGGACTCCCTGTCCTTACCAGGGGGCTGTTCCTGCATACCAGGTCTCACATACAGTGTGAATGGGAAGTACCTTCGTCCCTGTTCAGTGCCTGCTCTGGAGCTCTCCCAGCTCTCTGCTGCCATGGCCCGCTGCTCAGTTTGCACAGACAGCACAGGCACAGTGCTTAGCCACAGTGAGGCTTGGACACAGCATTTGTTGCTACTGCTGTCTATTCTTCCTCTTGATTTTGACTGCTCTTACAAAGCCCTTTTGCCTTGTATTTCCTGTGCTATAGTGAGTAAAGTGCTTTCCACAGCAGTTACACCTTGACAGCCACCTTGTCACCAGTAAGGATGCTAGTTTCCTGATACCTTCATTTCATTTATACATATGAGTATGCATTTCTTATCATCTTCTTGTGCTTGAAGACAGCAGCTCAGTGTGCCATTAAACCATTCTCCCAGACTGATTTTTCTAGCCAGGTTACATCTAGCACCTCTGGTTACCTTGCTGTTGGCAATAAGACAGTGATGCTAGTTAAGCATAAGCTATTTTTAAAAGTTAGAGACTGAGGAGGGGTGGTGAGTAGCTAAGTCATAGGGCTCAGAGGAGTGGGGTTTGTACTTAGCTCTGTCAAAGTCCCTCATCAAAGCCAGGGTTTGGATCTGTGCCTTATTTGTAAGACGGAAACACGACCTTGCCAAATACCAGTCTTGAGAAGGCAGCAGCTGCTATCCAGCCCTCCTATAAAAGAGGGAGGAGAATACCATGGGGAGAACCTGAGCTCTGGAGCAGTGTGTCCAGGTACATTTAGGACAGTGAATAATTAATATTCCTTAAGGAATGTAACAGAAAATAATCCTATTGTGTTTTCCACAGAAGGCACATATTAGAGCCCCTTTTACAAGCAGTGAACCTGAGAAACATTCTCTAAATGGGAAGAAAAGGGTACCAGAAGGGCAGAATGAAGTGCTGAATTGTGCTGTGCAATTCATCTTTTAAATAATTTCACCCTCAAAAGCCTGCAGGGTGGCAAAAGGAGCACCAGTTTTTAAGAGAAGCTTCAGAGATGATCTGAGGAACAGCAAATCTCTGAGAGTATCAGTAATTCTGTCAGGCATATTGATGGGAACTGTAATGGTGGAGGGACTTGTGAATACGTAGATGAACATAGTGAAGAATCTCTTAGTTTTCTTTGAATGGGTCTGTGAATATATCTGAATAGTGTTAATTTAGTTGATTGACAGAATGTATTTTGAATCTGCAGAAAGCTTTTCATAAGAATCATCACCAAAGACTCAAAAAAACCCCGCACTGATCCTGCCAGGGTCTCACAGCGGGTCCCGAGCTGGGGCAGGGCACAGAGTGACAGACCAGGACTGAAGGGTGCACAGAGGAGGGAGACAACCCTGGGGGTCTCACAAGGAGCTCCCCTGAGCTTTCAACACACTCAGAAATGACCTTTAAAAAGGTGAATGTAAAAGGTTTTAAGTTTGCTCTCAAAATGTTTTTTGGGGGGGTAATCAAAATGACAGCAGGAGTTCATGATACTGAATAGCAATGGACAATAAATGATCAGATGAAATTCAGTGTCACTAATGCAAAGTAAGGCATGTAGGAAGGGCCCACGAAGCTGTACACATGCAGCAATGATGACTGCCACTCAGAAGGAGATGTGGAAGAGCTGTCACCTCCTGAACATAGCTCAGTGGTCAGCAGAGGTCAGAATATACCTGCTAGGAGCTGTGGGGGAAGGAACTAGGCACAAACCAGCTATGCTTATTGCCATGGAGGGCTTGCATTTGAATACTAAGCATATTTCAGTTCTTCTAATAAGAAAAGGGTAATAGAGCTTGAAAACTATATGGAAGAATAAAGCAGAATAATAGAAATAAGGTATGGTTTCTGTACTGAGAGCTAAGGCTCTCTAGGAGTGGTTGTAACTAAGGCAGCATTTCTCATAATAGAAGTCTGTAAAATGGTGAGGGAAAGGTAATTTGCTGATTTCCAAGCACAAAACTGAGGTGACAATGGGTGATCAGGCAGCGGATTTAAAGCTAACAAAATCAAATCCTCAAAACCAGTTCTTTTTTAACTAGTATGTGGGAGTCCTTGCCCCAGGATACTAAAAGCATTGCTAGCTTTGGAGAAAGGAAAGGTAAATTCATGGTAAATAGCCCCAGGACTGGCCATTAACCATGATAGTCCATGCACCATCCAGTTCAAGTTGTATCAGTCCCTACTGTGCTGGGAACCAGGTGAGCAATACCAAGAAGAAAATCTCTGTTCTGTTTCTCACTGCTTTACTCTAAACAGCTGCTGCTCGCCATCAGGTGTGTGATGTTAGGATGAACTGTTCATTTGACCCTGGATGGCAGGTCATAAACTACCTCTGTTGTAATGAAGCTGGCAGCTTGCATGCAAGCTGTCATAGAAAGTTATTGGCATTTCTTTGCAACGCTGCGCTTGGCAGTGCGTCACTCCTGTTTCCTCCATCCATTATCCCCAGGTCCCGACACCTTCAGCACCTGCCTCCAGTGAAAACCATTTTAAACTGTTCTGGTGCTGGAAAGCAGAGCTCTGCACACAGGACACATCTTAGAACTGTTCACCCCTGGTTTTACAAGTCTTAATCTGAAGCAATTATTATTCAGTATTTGAGAGTGTTGCTCTTCACTTGCCCACTGGGCCTGGTACTTGTTAGATTTGTTGTCATTCGTCTAATTGTCAACATTGAACAGGTCCCGATGGAAATACATAGAGGAATGGATAAGATAGTTTGTCAGGTCATCAGGGGAAGTGTTCTCGGTGGTTATTTATGAAGCCAATATATTTACTTGCAAGTTAGACGAGAGAGAGCATTTCTCAGTCTTCCAATTTGCTCTGTGTTGGTTACACAGAGCAAATTGATACAGAGACAGTTACCTTTTGGAGAGAAATTACTTAGTGCTTCTCTGCCTGTTTTGTAGCATCACAAACCCCAGCCTGTAACTGCACACAAGAGACAAATGCTGGCTAAATAAGAGGGTTTAAGAATAAATTTCTAACAGGCCCAAAATGATTCATCCTACTGCTTTTAAATTCATGTTGCAGTGAGTTGGCACTGTGGCTTATTCATGTCCCTGCTTGTCTTCAAAGCAAGAGCAACAGATCCCTGGAATTTTGTATTACTCTATTGATAATGGTACTTTTCTGAACAAGGTGCACAGAATCAATATCCATCAGCAGAGATTAAAAAGAAGGCAAGGGGGAAGAAGAAAACTGTCACTGCCTACACGAAAGTAGTTATGAAGAATAACCCTAAGTTTTTACATAGGGTGATGTTGAGCAGTGTAGAAGGAAGCTTTGTGTTGCTCCAGGGAGCATTGCAGGAATAAATTGTCATCAAATACTGCACATTGTGTAAGACACAAGAGTGATTTTATTCTGGTCTTAATTCTTTTTCCTCACAAGTAATTTCATTTGATTTAGTTTCAGGGACAAACAATATGAAATACTGATAAGAATCAAAGGATGGCCACATGTAGCAAAGGTGGGTATTTTACTGTTGCTTTAAACAGCTCAGTGACTAATACAATCCTTCCAAAACTACTGAAATCTTTATGCTCCTTTCAAGGAAGGGAAATACTGAACAAGCACTGACTGAACCTGAAGACAGAGCAGACCAAAGCAATGCAGACAATTCCCTATTTTTGTTTCACAGAGGGAATGCCAGCATTTAAATCTGTGCCCATCAGTGGCTGAGGTGTACAGTATTTAAACACTAAGATCACATGGGACTAGTAGGATATCTTGGCTATTTTGTTAGAACAGCCTGTCTGATAGTGGCTGGTGTACTTATCCTCCAAACAAAAGGAGTTTCAGGTAGGAACCAGACATGAAACACAGGTGTTACAGGGAAGCATGAGATTTAAGCTGACAAGCTAAGAGCCTGGTGAGGAACATCAGCAAGAGAGCAGAATGTCCACAATATAAATGCACTTGTATATAAATGCAGCTACTTAGAGATACATAAGTAACTCTTTCACACTCTGCTTGGCACCTATTACCTCTTCTACGTTTGTTTCCAGTTGTTGCACTTCGTGCCCTTTCAGGTGGAGCTGTTCAGTGAGCTGTGTGATTCTCTCTGCGAGCTCCACAGGCGCTGCTTCATGGCCATCACTCCTGCTGGTCTCCAAGTAAGACATTAGCCTTTTCCACATCTTTTCATCACACCTATATAGACATTTTAAAAACAAATCAATAAATTAGGGGAACCTCTCTCACAGATGAAGGTCTGTGTTTGTAAAAGCCAATTTTCCTGCAAAGCTCCTGGCAGCCCAGATCACAAATTTGTGCCTGGCTGCCACTGCCTTGGGTTAGGTTGGGGTGGGCAGAGGAGCCTACTGCTTTTGTTTGTAGCATTACTGCTTCATACTGAAGCCATAGTGCCTTCAGGTCATGAAATAGTCTTTGCAAAGGGCTCAGGAAGCATTAACCTACCCACTGGCACAGCAGGGGAGCTTGGCCAGTATCTTCTTCATGTGGTCCACCTGGGTGGGCTGGTCTCCTGCCCACTTCTCCTCCTCCTCATCAGAGGCAGCCTGGCCCTCCACAGCACGGAACAGCTGATCCTCTGCATGAGAAACCAGCAACACACATCAACCCCAACGGGCCACAGCTGTAGTGCTTTAACCCCAGAGACAGAGACACAAAAAGAAGTGAGAATTTGAAAAGCCCAGTGAAGCAGACTCCAGGGTTCTCCAGCATCCATGGCAAGGGGCTCCAAAGGTAAGACAGGGCAGTCTCTGCCAGGGGCATTGCTTTAAGACCCTTGAATACTTGTGTGCTTTCTTGCAGCTAACTTGTAGCCGTTTTGCTTCAGATCTCTTTTTTGAGCAGTTATAAGGATAAGTGTGAATGATCAGTCTGCTGTAAGGAGTGGGGGCAATTACTGTTCATGTATACCATGGAATATACACTTTGAAGAGGAATGAGAAAGCACTGTACTCTCTGAGGTTATTTTTGCTTAGCCATTGTACCAGCTGAACACATATTCACAGTGCAGGAATTTGGTGTAAATAGTATGTAATTCATTCATAATCTTAAGGTCCTTTCCAACCCTAACCATTCCAATCTAGGATTCCACGATTCCCTCACTGTTTTGTAGGGTCACTGGTTTTAGTATGTAAATCTAATATTAGACCTATAGCTAACTAATGTTTAGCTATCTTTTTTTACCTAAACCTAATGTCTCCTCACATGCTAAGTAGGTTATAAACAAGTCATCTGCAATGCATGTAACTATACATGTACTATTACAGTAGTATTTTAGTACTGTTTTAGCTGTAATTTAAAAAAGCTATTGCATTTAACTCCTTTTTATCACAAGAAGATATTTACTGGGACTTAGAGGATGATTATGATGCTTGTAATTTACTGGGAGTCTTTTGAAACCTTGAATACATGAGAAACACTGATTACATCTTTGTTCTGAATATTCATTTTGAACTGCCATCAGGTTAAGGCAGTGTCAACATGATTTTGTATTTTAGACTTACTTGCACTTAATCACTGTCAGTTAATTAAACAGGTTTGGTGTGTGGCATCCCTGCTCATGGCAGGGGGTTTGGAACTAGATGATCTTAAGGTCCTTTCCAACCGTAACTATTCTATGATTCTATGAATTCTAATAATTATTAAGTCAAATGCTGTTACTTCTTCAAATATCAAACCATGTTTGCCCTCAGGTAGGGTTACAAGTGCTGTGTGTACATGGTTCATTCTGCATGGGAAAGGTAGGCTCAAGGGGATGAGTGTCCCAGCAGAGACTCTCAGGTCTGTGATTTTCTGGCTCGTTTCAAGGGGACAGCACCTGCAGCTTAAGCTAAAATACCATTTTCAAGCTGTTGCTGTTAGAAGTTGCATGTCATCTGCAGGTCTCTGTGCCAGGAGGCAGTGAGTGGTCACTGCCTGTGGGGTGTTGGCAGGACCTCTTGGCAGGCCACTGGTGTCCCACCTCTGCAGAAGCCCTTTGCTGCCCACTGCCAGCCCATGGTGTGCTTCAGCCTCCCCAGCTCTAGTTTCAGCAACAAAGGAAAAATGTTACATTTTTCCTATGGTTAACATTCTACATATGTTTATTAATGCAACTTTCATTCTAGCAGCATCCAATGTGCCTAATCTATAGGTTATCATGTTCACTAATGTATTGCCTAAGCAGGAACAAAGCTCAGCTGCATGCTTTGTTGCTCTTTAATTAGAGAATGAATGGCTGTATTCGCATGGCAATCCTTACACTGTATAAACTAACTTATTAGAAGTGCTTGCTTTCCATGAGGCTGTGCACAGCCAAACCAACAACAAAAAAAGACTTTCTGTTTTCAATCTTTGATACATTAGCAGTGAGCTTTTCTATCATCGCTTATTTTCTTGCTGTAGGAGTTCAAAGGGACAATAATCAGAGTTTATAACTGTTGTGGCAGCTGTGAGAACTGACTGCACAGTACTATGGATTCCTTGAAGAGCTTCAAACTGGTATGTTTTACTGGGTCCCTTTGAACCCAGTAAATGAATTGCAGCATCTGGCATAGCAGACACTCAGATTAGGCTTTTAGAAACGGAAGAAAAGGCATGTGAATCTCAAGCAGTCTTCATGCTAAGATACCAAAGACACTTGTAATGCTTCCCCCTCCATGGGAACATCCTCTGCTCTGACTGAACATGTAGGCAAAAGAGACTTCCACGAAAGAGATCTTAGGTTATAATTAGCAGGACTGGAAAGCAGAAAGGAAAAGCAAAACCTCTTATTCATCTCCTCTAACATAAAGCCAGTACTTTATTAAAATTCTTCTACTATGCTAATATTTTACACTTTATTGTGGTGATATTTAGGCATTAATTTGTAAACCAGCTAATGTAGAATAACTTGCCTTGTTCCACTGATGCAATTGCTCTTCTGCTCTAAGGCATTTAAAATTTACTAAAATGTATATAAATACCTGTAACTAATTCTGCACCTGGATGTATTGGCCTGGTATATCGAGGTTTATCCCAGATGTTTGCACGTTTGTTCAGCTTTCTGAGTTATTTTCCTTTTCAGCCTAACTAATCTTTTTTTATTTGATGGAACAGTTTTAGATCTATAAACCCACAATTTATTTCTTTGAAAAGCTTTTGCTAAAAAGCTGTTTCTACTTGAAATATGGGTGGTGTAGACATGGCAACTGCCTTTGAGCTGGCAAAGTGTCTGATTTGATAAAAATACTTGTGAAAGCAGGTTTGCTTTACAAGTCTAACCAGATGGAGAACATGCTACAGTGTTCATTGTATTGATATGTCATCATTTTTCACATTCCCAAGCAGCTGCTTGCCAGGTCCATGCAATAAATACCTAACATTAAGTTTTTGTCATGACATACGGCTCTCTAGGCTGCCGTAAAGATACCTTGTTACTTACTGTTGATGTCGGGTAAGTGCTTTTGTCTTCTTTGAACTAGCTGTGTTCAAAACCCCAAAATAATCACTGAAGGTAAGGCAGACTTAGCAAACCTGGCATTTGCTCTTTACTGGGCATGGGAGCCAGAAGATGTTTACCTTCTATGATAGCTGTCATAAATGTGTCTCAGCATTAAATGACTCCCCAAATTGCTCTCTTTGAGAGCCCTTGTAACTGGCTGCTCTGCAAAGGCCCGGCTGAGGTCATTGATAGTGAGAACCAGCCTTGGCAGCCCCAGTGACTTCAGAAGGCGTTCAAAGGATGCCTCATGTGGTCTCATGGGACAGCACAAGTGTCAACTGTTATGGCAGTGGTTGGTGCTGCATGTGCTAAACAGGTTGGATCTTTTTGGAGTTATTGAAGCAGCCAGGATGTTTCCAAAGAGTGACTGTACAGAATTAACTGCACATGGCTTTGTTGGAAGTTATTTTTGCTGCAGTTCTGAGTCTTTATTTACAAAGAAATGAAAACTTCATACGCTTAAGCCAGGAAAAAGGTTTTGGTGAAGTAACTCATATGAAAAATCAAGTTTTTATATCATAGGTCTAAGTGATACCTTCAGTCTTTTGTTGAACATAAAACTATGGAGGGGCTGAGAAAGTTGGGATGTTACCTTTTATTTAGGTCTAGGATTTCAAGATTCATTAGGATTGGTTTGTGGCTTAAATGGGCTTAATATCTCTATTAGTTTTTCTGCTGAGGATCTTACAGATCAGTGAGGACATAAAGCAGTTGGGTACTGGGTTTGGTACCGTTCTCAGAAGCCCCAGCCCCACCAGTGGGCGAGCGCCGGTCCTGTTGTCCGACAGCCAGGCAGCATCTCCCATCTGGTAAAGCTGCTTCCTCCTTCTGCTCTGGGCTGCTGCTTGAGGGAAGCTGGAATCTCACCATTTCTGACCTGGAAAGGAAGGGTGAAGTCAAGTGGACTTGTAGGAAATGAGAGAAAGCAAGATAAACACACACAGTGTAGCACATGAATGGCTCTGATTGCACTCGTGCAGACTTGCCATAGCAGAACAGGGGTATCTGTGCCTGTGGAATTGAACACCTGAGGACTGCATTTGGTTGCTTCACAGGGAATCAAAGGAAGGTGGCTTCAGCTGTTCTTTAGGTAACAAAACTAAGTGCCACTTATAGCTTTTAGTTCAGGTCAAAGACCTGTAGAAACTACATATGAGGCAGTGCATGCCTCATCTTTACCATGGGCACTATAACACCATGGCAAGGGTAGCAAGTCTTGCATCTGGTCACTTGGGCTGAAATGCCAGGCGGTTTTGACCTAAGTCTTCCAAGTACTGGAGATGAAGCAGTGCCAGCCACTGAAAAGTCAAGAAGAGTGATACGGAAACAGTGACACATCTGAAAATCAGTGAATTACTGTTAAGAAGCATCTCAGCAATGTGCTTCTGCATTGCTATCTCATTGGAAAAGGTGTGTTGTTCTGAGTGGAATGTGAGGGCATTACATCTGTGTGTTTTAAAGGAAACTGCTTTCAAGTTACATTATTTGATACACAGATCAAATAATGTAACTGATGAATATGAGTCCTTAAGCTTGCCAACAAAATGTATTTTGAAAAAAAGAATTAGGTTCAATGAAGGACAGTGACTGTTCAGACTGAGGAATTTATAGTTACCTACATGGACAGGACTGGGGTAAGACCTTCAAGGGAATTCAGGGTAGCACATGCTAGAGGGAAAAATCCAGAATATATTTACATGTAGTTGAGTTGAAAATTTTCTAACTCAATCAGGAAAAGGACCCAAGTCTGTCAATCAAGAAATGAGCCAAGTCACTGTAAGTTGTTGGGTGTGGTACAGTGGGAACTTTTACTGCACACAAACCAAAATCTAAAACATGGGTTTATTTTCTAACAATTCAGCTTTCCAATACCTAAAGGGGGTCTGTAAGAAACCTGGAGAGGGGCTTTGGACAAGGGCCTGTAGGGACAGGCCAAGGGGAATGGCTTTAACCTGCCAGAGGGGAGATTGAGATGAGCTCTGAGGCAGAAGTTCTTCCCTGTGAGGGTGCTGAGGCACTGGCACAGGGTGCCCAGAGAAGCTGTGGCTGCCCCATCCCTGGCAGTGTTCAAGGCCAGGTTGGACACAGGGGCTTGGAGCAACCTGCTCTAGTGGAAGGTGTCCCTGCCCATGGCAGGGCTTGGGACTGGAGGAGCTTTAAGGTCCCTTCAACACAAACCAGTCTGGGATTCTAATAAAATGCTACATTTTGGAAAGAATGGGAATGGAATGTGAAATAGCAGAAATGATGAGTCCATTGGAGCTACTGCTCTCTTGCTGGAATACATTTGGTTTGGTCCAGTTTGGCTCTCAGACCTGCTGTTTCATAGGGATGTCCTGAATGACAGTATCACTTATTCAGAGGAAATACAATGGAAGTATGCAACCTAGTTGCCAGAATAAATTCAGACACTCTTATTTACATGCAGAGTAGTAAATAATGTCTATGACATGGAAAGGCAAACCCTAATACTGAATTTATTTTAGGAGTCTTGTTTTTTCACATAGTGTACATAACATGGAACTGAATTCCACAAAATGTTACTGAAATCAAAGCTATGAAGAATTTAAGAAATTGTGCTATTATAATGTAGTAAGAAACTCATAGTTACATTGGACAAATGGAAATGTGGTGTATCAGTCCACACATATAAGTTTGGTATCAAACATTTTCCAAGTTAGGAATAAGCTACCCCTCAGCTATGGAGCGAATTGAACACCAAGTCCAATCCATAGCAAGCTTGTGTGTGTTGTGTAATGTAATATTCTACATTTCCTACAGAGTACATTTCTATTGCTTCCTTTTTTTACTATTTAGCAAGCATTTTTCTTTCAATAGTTGCATTTTCCTATTTAGACCATATAGAAGTTATACTTTTCCCCATAGGAGCTGTCAGGTAGATCACAAGCAATCTATATGCAGAAGAAAGCAAACCGAGTTCAGGAATTTTGTAGTCAATTAAGTTCCCTCCAAATTCTTCTTCAGATTAGTTTTGGGCTGGTGAATGTTGAATATTCCTTGTACTTAATGCCTTATATAGTCATCAACCAAAAGTAAGAGTTAAAGCACTGAACAATTGGTGCTGCTGAAACAAGTTGTAGAACATCATCTCTTTGTACAAATCTTCTGAAGACTTCCTACCTGTGAATTTGACTACTGCTGGAACAGGACTTGGGATGTAGCAATAGAAAAGCTGATGCCAAGTTGGAGATAAGTATTGCAGAGAGCTTTTGTTTCATCTAACTCAGCTACCGTCAGTTCCTCCAGAACCACACCAATAGTAGTTCCCTTGTTGCTTGTCAAAGGATCTGAACATCAGGAATTTAACAGCAACAGCCACCAAAATCAGTATGTGAGAATTTCTGTAGGGACAGAAGCTGAGGGAAACCATTTATTTACCTCCTCGAGGTATTATGCTGAGTGCATAATACCTAATGCCATGTTTTATTTCTGGCTCCTGGCATGATTTAGCTTAGCAAAAATTGGATCTCCTGTAAGTCAAGGGGAATGGCGGTCTCCAGAATGGAGCCTGGCTTGTCAGTTAGCTTCAGTAGTGCTGGAAAAAGGAATTGCAAAGCAGTGCACAAATAAGAAGCACTGTTAAGCTTAGGCATTCAAACTGGGCCAGGTTGTTCTTTTAGGTTTGAGCTGCAGTATAATTTAGGTGTGTCTGGATTTCAGAGACCTCTAGAGCCAGTTTACGTCATACAGACACATTGACTTCTCAGTGAATACTCACTGTAGTCTCAGAGCGGGTTAAGATTTTAACCCCTAAAACACTGAGAATATTCAAGTATCCCGGAAGTCTTTCCTAGCAAAAGTGGGTGAATGCTGTGATGTTTAATGGGACATCTGCTGGTGGTATCCACATGTTGCATCTGGCAGCCTGGCTTCAATTTCGCTTGGAGTCCAAGGGGAAGTTTGGAAAAGAAACCCCAATCCTTCCCCTGTGGTTCAGGACTTAGAGCAGCAGACTCCCTCCTCTCAGATGAGATTCAAGACAGACCTAAGTACCAGCTTTGACTTCTCTGTAGTTCTTGTAAGGGAACTTATAATTAGTTGTTGAAATCTGGTAATTCTATAGGATTTTTCTTGAGAGGACCTCATCAGCTATCTCTCAATGTGGAGAAATAAAGGGAGCCACACAGACAGCATGTTTTGATAGGTCTTTCTGCCCACTGTTGCCTACAGACAGGCCCTGTCTGTCTTATCTGGAGATGTTCATCTGGGAAAATTGAAAGAAATGAAAGTTTTCAGCAAGGGTTTTCACACCCAGGAGCTTCAGAATTTAAACCTTGGTTCTGGGACAGGGTCTGTCATTTGGACCTAATCATATTGTGCTTTAGTTTGCCCAGCAGAAGAAATACAGCAAGTTAGTGAATCTTACACCCTCAATAACAGGCAGCCCAGAGTCAGATACAACCCTGTTTTCTAGAATCACGCATGGAAATTACTTCAAGGTGTTCAGCAATGGGTCAGATTTTAAATGTGTTTAAAGGAATATGTGGCCAGACAAACTGGAATTCCAGAGCTCCTCCTGCTAGATAAAAATGAAGGGAAAAAGCAAGCAGCGTCATGAGTACATACAGAAATTTTGACCCCCCCCAGGAGAGCAGCTAATATATAATGTCAAGGATGCACTGCAAATAACACAACTGGAAATGTGGTGTTTTGATCCATCTTGCCTGGAGCCCAGTGTTGTGTGGTGCTCTGTACAGGTTTATCTCCAACAGTGACCACGGAAGGTGAGAGGAAAGGACAGGACCAACAGCCTAGTGACAGAAGTAAAGGGAGGGGAGTGTCCTGTGCAGTTTAGTTCCAAAGGAGGGATGTATGAGCACAGCTGGCTTCCATTCATGTCATCCAAACCCAGTGTTATCTGCCAGGTTTGGTGCCAAAGATCAGGAGGCAGAGCTAGAGATCTTTTTGGCTATACAGAAACTGTGAAGGGGAGGAAGGGAGTTTCTAATACTGCTTATGTAGCTGCAAGAGCAGACTTGCCATCCCTTCAAACTATAACCTGAAACTAAACATGAAATGGATTGAAGAAGGTGCTAATCAGCAGTGTTGCACAGAACCAGAATAACCTTAAGGATACTAATGAATCTTTGCTGCCTGTTGGAAGAAAGGGCCTGTTTCCTTCTTTTAATTTTGCCATCGATATAGGATCCTACATTCACTTTTTATTTTCTTTAATGCCAAACCTGCACTCTTAATTTCCAAGTGGCAAAGTTTTGCCTAATGAAAGAGGCCAACTGGTATGCTTTTGCTGTCATGGTAAATGCTCAGAGGAGGAATCTTCACTCATTCTTAAACATAGATTTAATTCTTTTCTCATTAGTATTCATACAGCATGAAATGGGTCTTCATAAATGAGAAGAAGAGTGAATAAACAGCACATTTGTTTAGGGCAAAGATCAGAGGGGAAAGCAGTGCTGAGGCTGCCTGGGAAGCGTTTGGGTATGGAGCAGTGTGGCCAGGCTCCCATGGAGAAGGGCAGACAGTCCACATTCATGTCAGAGTCTTTGTACTGCAGATAATGGGCAGCTCTGGAGAAGGAAAGTTGAAGAGGGGAGAGTTTGCAAAGTGCTGGACCTTGAAGTAATGACCATGACTAATTGGCTTTTAATTGCCTCTCCTCTTATTGTTATGGGAACTGCAGCAACCTCCCCCTGCCACCGCCACCCCGCTTCTGGTGCTAAACACATCTTAAACCTCAGTCATTCCTAAGCATAAAATAACTGAGGAATTATTTAGCTTCACATTCACAGACCTTTAACTCAGTGACTTACACGGAGCAGCTCAAACAGCTGTCTGAACTTGGACGTTGCCCTCACTAGTTACACAAACTCAGCTATACTTTGAGAAGTGTATGAGGTGTCTCTAACCAGAATGAGGTGCGATCTTCATTTCTGTGCTGTTTTACCCAAACTGTCTGAGTTCAGGGAACTTGGAATGGTTTCAGTTTTGGCTTATCCCCTACAGGGAGTTACAAAGTTTAGGTGGTGTACATACTTCTGATTTATTTATGACTTTTCATGTAACATTCAGATCAAATATGTTTTCAGGCTGGAGCTTAGTGTCTGTGACTGCATCTGTCTTTGGTTGGTGCTGTAAGCTCTTAGGAATCATATGAATGCACTTCTCCAAGCAATCTGGATTTTAAATTTCTTAATCTTAGGTTCTAAACAGCTTGATCTGTAAAGTATTAAATATGAGGGTTTAGTAGCTATAATAAAGATGTAATTAAAGAGCCTTTATAATAGTGGTGACAGTGCTGGGAGGTTTCCTGTTATTGACTGATTTTCACTTTCTTGCCAAAATCACTGTCCTCTAGAACCAAAATAACGTTGCTGATGGCAGTGTGTTTTCTTGTGGAATCTTTTCCCACACATCTTATATGAACAGGCACATCTTGGCACTGTCATGAGTAGCAGAGTTCTGCCTTGCTGCCATGCAGGGCTCTTCCTGTGATCATCTGGAGCATTTGTGAGGCAACACAAACCTTTGCGCAGACATAGTGAAGTTAGGGAATGGAAAGGTGCCTTTTGTTGTCCACACTGTCCCATTCCAAACAGCAGCTTCTGTAAGCTCAGACTTCTGGGGGGAAATTGCTTTTCAGAAACTGGCTGCTCTTAGTACGGGTCTATATTGTTATTTGCCAACTGCTTTCTTGTTATTCCACTACTTCAAATCTGAGGTCAGAGTAGGAAAATGTATTTCCTGGGCGGTACACAGGTTCCTGATGTTTTCAAGTCTCAAATTTACATGCGAAGCTCTTTCATTGTACATTGCTTTCCCATGCTGTTTGGGTTAAATTCCCCACAATACAATCATTTCTTAGGATGATCTTTTAGATTCCAGACAAGCAAAAATAATAGAAGTAAACGAGTTCCTGAAAGGCCTTGTATCTCCTTTGTCTGGAGCACAGACTGTTTCTAGGAGCTGTAAAGAATTGAACATGCTCCAGTCCATGGAAAAGAAGAAATTCATAAAGCTTTGCCAGCAGCTATGAATCTCTGCTGACGTTGGGCAAGCTGGCACTAACAACTAGGAATGGGGGCAGGAAGATTATCCCTTCTGAACTCTCAGTGCTCTTCCTGACAAGGACACTGCCACAGGTAGTGGTGGCTTAGACATTTAGAAAAGACCAGCTTTTTAGGCCTGAAGGAGCAGTCCTAAAGAAACATGGAAAAAAACCTCCCTCTTTCTTACCACCTCTCTCCTTTAAACCTTGCTTCCACTCTGCACCTTTTCATACGTGATCCTACGTGCTCTGGGTTGTGCAAGTGCTCATGCTGCTATAATGCTATACTTGTTTAAAACAGTCCTTGTTTCTGGAGAGAAGTCTGCAACTTGGATCAGTGCATGGCCTGAGGAGCTGCATCTTTCAGGGGATGGCAAAGCGTAGGGGTGCGCAGATGGAGACCTTTTGATCAGGTTTTACTGCAGGTGGGAACATACCATTGAATTACACCCTGAACAGGTACAGTGGTTGCAGTGAGAATGAGAAATACAGCAAGAGCAGCCATGAACATGGAGAGAGGAGACAGAGTTGGCATAAAGGGACAGAGGATGAAATATGCAGCAAAAAGTGCTTAAGGGTCAAACACACTCCCTGATATAATATGGGATGTTATCCAAGTTCTTGAAGTCTTGCCACTGCTCTCCTATCAGTACCTGTTCGGACAAACCATCTACAAATGAGTTTCTCCTCCCTCCCCTTCTGCAGCTCCCCACGGAGGATGAGAATTTACTGTGCTGTCAGTTGCTCACTTAACCAGGAGCAGAAATCTATGCAGAGAACGTAGAGAATCTGACCCTGTTCATGGAAAACACAGATGTCATGGGGATGCTACCTGCTACAAATTCTTGTGTGTTGAGTCTATTTGACTTGGGTTTTTTTTAAGGTTCTCAGCTTACAAGATGTCAGGAGGTTGCATTAACCCCTGGAGCATGGCAGTACCATATAGTAGTTATTTGGGAAATTGCAGCCTGTTTTTCCTATGTGACCTTTGCCTCCTTCAAGGCAGGGGATGAATGAATTCTGTGGATGGACAACAACTTTAAAGAGAAGGAAACTTCTGCAGTTCTTTTTTCATCTACTGTGGAAGCTACAAGTAGCAAGTCAGGTGAGACACAGGAACAGAATGGGTACTGTCCTTATTAAAGCAACTAAATGCTCCTTTGAGGAAGTAGATTCTACTCTCATCTCTGCCAGAGACCCTGTATAATGCTGGGCAAATTAGGCTTTCTACACATAACACTCTGCTCCATGTATACAGGTAATATCTGGATTCTGATGATTTGAGGGTTTTTTGGCATGGAATTTGAGACTGTGGGGCTGCAGCCAAAGCATGGGATAATGCTTTGTGTGGTTTGCCTTGAAACACCAGGTACTGTGAGCATTGAGAGAAGTCAGAGTGGGCACCTAGAATTTTCTGCTCATTTTGAATGTAATGTTTGTAGTCTGGTAAATGATACTGTGGTGAAGAGAATACCAAAAGCCTCATCAGCCATTTTCAACCTAACAGTTAAGGCCATATTTACAGTTAAGATAAATGTCAGTGTATTAAGCAAGACCTGCTTAAGGACAAATTAGGTGCTCTCATGCATGGATATACATACCCCCATGCATACACAACCTTCTCACAAATAAATGACTAAGGAAGTTGAATTCAAACCACATGGACCTGTTTCATTCTGGGATTTACAGAATGCATTCCTTTCAGCTCTGAGGTGCAGCTCAAGATCTGAGTTTCACTGTTTGGTGTTTTCCTTAACCTTTAGTTAGTTTACCATTATTAATAAACTATTAGTCATTTGGGCTGCTCTGTGGAAGACAATATTTGGTAACTAGGCTAAACAGATGAGGTAACTAATAGTGCTTTTATAAATCCTCACCTAGCAAGGGATCGTTTTGCATGGCAGTGATCTCAAGTATACCCTTGATGAACCATGCTGCTTTTTGCTCCATATGGGGTATTTTAAGGTCAATGGTCCCTCCACTATCCAGGAGAAACGTACATCACTTTGGAATTATGTCATTCAGATATTCCTGCCCCTTGATGAATTCTTTTGTGACAAACTAACGGAAATGATTTCCAGATGTTGTTCCACTGGAATCAAGAGCTCTATTACCACACCCTGCAGCTAGAAATTCAGATACTTGCACTGAAATCTGGAGTTTGGATGCACACAGTGCAGAACTAACTAAAACTAGGAAAGTTGAAGTGCCACTTGTTTTTGATTGTGCTAAGAGTTCAAAAGCTATTTGCTAAAGCTTGCACGATGTTTGGTGGCACTCTGGATTAAAAACCTGGATTCAACTTTCCTCCTAGTCACAGAAATAGAAGTTGTAGATCCAGTACTCCCTTTTCTGATCTGTTACACAGCTCTGCTCTTGGGCTTCCCTTCCATATTGGAACAATTGTTTTAATTTAATATAGCTGGAGTTTGTGTGAAGCTGGTAATGTCAGAATCATTCCAAAAGCCCCCAAGACTCAACAGAGTGGACTTGGGACTGGTGCTAGACCCCACAATAAAGTGAATTAGCTCAGCAGTTTGTGGCTGAAGAGGCAATGCTGAGGGATAGCTGAAGGACCGGAAGGGCTTTATTCAGTATTGTAGTGACCACTAACAGTTGGTTAAATAACAGCATTTCCCTGTTACACCAATATGTTAAACCTTTCCACCACAGAAAACCAAATCCCCCTTGGTGGACATTCCTAATAGGCCCTGTGGGTGCAGCAGTAGCTGCTGTGTGCAGGTGAGTTGCAAAGACTTCTGCTGTTGGTTTTCACACCATGCCATACCAGCCATGTCAGCTGTTTTCCATAGCAGCAGAAGAGAATGTGGATGGTATTGGCAGTGGCCTGGATCGAGGCTGCCACTTTAGCACTGGGGGCTGCACCAGCCTGCTTTCCATGAGATACTTCACATCTTGTGAGTGCCCTTCCTCAGGTTTACATCCTTCAACCCTACTCTAGGCAGGACATACATCCTTCTGCCTGGAGTTAGCTGGAGACTCTATAAGCAATGAGTCCATTTCAGACAAGCAGTGCAAACAATTTACTTCTCCAGCTTATCAGGAAGTATGTGTCTGAAGTGAGCCTGGAGCTCATGTGTGAACAAGTTCTCTCTCAAGACCATGCTTTGGCCAAGAAAGATTAGACCAAATAATCCTTGAGGTCCCTTCCAACCTGGGATTCTATGATTTTCAGCCCTCTTTTCTTCCAGTCAGGTGGACAGTCCCATTGGCAGAACTTCTCTCTGGACATTTTTTGAGATCTCCTTTTAGCCCATAAGAAGTAGCAACAGAGGCATGTGAACAAACACCACCATGCCCCCTAACTACATAGTCATGAGGTGTGTGTATGTATTCTCCAAAGCTTTCTTCCTGACTTCCAAAGTTTTAGTTTTGGAATTCTCTCTCTCCTTGTTTCCTGGAACCCTGACTTGTATTTTACAGAGGTGCTTGAAAGCCTACAATGAAAAACTAATAAATAAAATACCACGAACTTCTAAACCACTGATAGCTATAACCCAGACAATCGATATAAGGCATAGAAGCCAGATAAAGAAGTGCAGCAGAGCTGTGGCCCTGGAGATAATTTCCTTCTGCCATTGCTTGTATACCAACCAACCCCTGTCGTGTATTCCTTCATGTGGACATGTGCTACTTAATCCCAAGGAATCCTTCTGTTATCTTCTGTGTGCTAGACTGTATGGCAGTAAAGATCAAATGTCCAGTGATGGTTTTAATGTCTCCTAGATAAAGAAAGGTGCTCCTTCTAAACAGAGACAGAGAGTACTTGGCAGCAGGGTGGGGATCCTACTGAATAAACTCTTAGACCTTTATGATGTCTGACAAAAGGCTCTTTGTCAGTTCTCTGATGTTTGCAGACCTGCAGGTATCACCAGGGTACCTGCCAGTTTCTATTTGCTGCCACGTGAATTCCTTCAGGACGTGTGTCAGAACTTCACCAAGGTAGAGCCTCATGGATTCGGAGTGGCAGAAAAGGAAGATGGCTCACTTAAGGCACAGTGTTGCTGTTGAAGTGGCTGCAAGTTATTTCTGACCAGCTCCTACTAGGCTGGAAAATGCATTAATGTGTGTTAACAGGAGTGGCTGCAACCATTGATTTTTGTGGCTGAGTCAAACACTTCTCAAGCTCCCGCAGGACAGTTGCATGAAGGCCTGTCTCATCGTTTGGTCCCTGCAGAGCTGTCCTGAGGTCACTGCATACAAAGGGAGCACGTGGTTACTGCGAGACCTGAGCCTGAGGTGTCAGTGCCAGCAACCCTTTGCTGTGAACGTGGGGAAGTCACAGCTTCCATGTTCCTCAGATCCTGTATCAGGAAACCACAATAACAATTACCTCATACTGTTGTGTTTTCTGTTTCACTGATGTTTGTAAAAACATCCTTGCCTCTTGAGAGAGGCTGTTTCTCTACTAGATACTGTCTAATTCTGCGTGCTCCTTCATATTTAAGCTCTCTGCTATTCTGATGCTTATTTGAACTAGTTTTAAGTTTCCTGAAAGCAGCCCACCCTTGGCTTTCTTGAAGCCTTTACTGTTCTGGTAGGTGACTTGTGCAGAATAACACTGCCTTTAATCCCAACTTAATGACTTTTCTTCCTGAATGTTTATAAAGTCAATGGCCAGTTCATAGAGATCAGAAAAGATGGTTTAGTATTCCTGCATTTATTAGGGTCCTAAGTATATTCTGACAGCAAATATAGCAGCTTCTATTTAATCTTTTATTGGTTACATGGTTGAATAAGAAACGTATTTGGAGGTTGAAAAGGCAGTGACAAAGATGTCCCATAACCAAACGCTGCTGCACCCTGCATGTAAAAACTGATTTCTTACCCTGTGTGTTCAGCACTCTGGCTTATCTACTTTCTCCGTGGGTGGACCTCTGCTTGTCTTAGCAGTACCTCCAATTTCTTTCTCTGATGAACCTCAATCCAAGCAGGTTTGCATTGTATTTATCACCAAATTTACTTAAACTTCACTTAAGTTTGAACCTTTCTCAGTGTCTTTCCTACTACAGCAGAATGCGTAAGCAGGTGCATATTTTTAACCAAAGATGTAGTCTCATCGAGGTAAACCAGTTTAATTACATTTTAACTTCATTGTATCAGTTGCAACCCTTACATAAATGAAGTTACACACCTCCTTACTGAGTAAAGATTCCTGTGTTACCGTTTTCAAACAACTGACTTGATCCAAGTTCAGGTTATGGTTTGTACAAGCTCGTTTAACAGCTTTCCTAATGCTTTTCATTTATAAGCTATATTCCAGTTTCTGTAATATGCTTATACTGTGCTCAGTTCATAAAATTGTCATTCAGATAAGGTTTAGGCAGTCTCCAACAGTCCCCTGGGATGTACTCCTCCATCTCTTCTGTCAGTTATTCACCTGGAATTTGCAGGGTGTCCATTTGCAACGTCACTGAACATTTGTAGAAAGTCAACATAAATTAATACAAGTATTTAGTGGAGAGAAAAAAAGGCTGGACTGATTTGTTTCTGTCTCTTCTGAAGAATGAGATGCCAGAAATGTAGGTTAATGTACAGAAAACCTCCAGGTTTTCCTGGTGCCTTCCAGCAGAGTAAAGATGCTATTACAAGGGATTGCAGCCTAAACTGGTTAAGCAACTGCGCTACGGGAATAAGCATACGTTGAAAGACACCTCAGTGTTACTTGGGCAGAGCAGGCCAGCAAAGACAGAGGCTAAATATGTTATCATAGTCATATTAGCATTAACTGGACAGTGCTGCTCAAGGCTAATGGATTATTGGCCAGATCTTGATGGCTTCTCATTTCTGGAATTGTTTGGAATTGTTACTGCACTATTAAGGCCAGTTTCTGATACCCTCTTCATGTGCCTGTATTTGTATAGAATGTGGCTGTGTTGTTAAGACTGCAGGAGTGCTGGAGTAGGATGCAAATGATGGAACTTACCATAAATGTATATTGTGTCAATGTAAGGGAATCATGATCTAACCTGTCTGAAATCAGTAGGTTCTGGGATAAAGCCAAAATCAATCATGGTTTCTCTTATGAAGAGTCATCAGGGACTGTAGCAATAGGACAAGGGGTGATGGGTTCAAACTAAAACAGAGGAAGTTCAGGTTAGATACAAGGCAGAAGATCTTCCCTTTGAAGGTGCTGAGGTGCTGGCACATGGTGCCCAGGGAAGCTGTGGCTGCCCCATCCCTGGCAGTGTTCAAGGCCAGGTTCAACAGAGCCTTGGGCAACATGGTCTTGTGTGAGGTGTCCCTGCTGGAACTGGATGATCTTTAGGTCCTTTCCAACCCAAACTGTTGTATGATTCTATGAAAAGCTAGTGGTGGTGTAATTTCTCCAGCACTGATGTTATATGACTGGAATAATGTCCTAAAATTGCCTGTACATAGACCCTTCAGATGTGTTCCCCCTTAACTAGGGCAATGGTACAATGAAATCCTGGCAGAAGCCCTTGACAAGAACTGTATTGTCAGTGATAACAGGACTTGCTTTTGCAGGACAAAGCAGCAGGTAGATTTTATTAGAACCTAAAATAGCTTTTATTCTTCCCCACAACCCTGCTTTTTTCACCTGTTTTAACCAAACAAGCAGAAAACTTGATTGAGCAAGTAGATACTGCCCTGGAGAGTGCATGTAGATTATTTCAGAGGGGTATGAAAAATGGAAACAAAAGCACCTTCCATGCTTTAACAGTCCCTGCAGTTGGTCTTTGAAACACTCAACCATGCAGCAGAACTGCAGTACTTGGGGAGTAAACGTCATCAAGATTCTGTGGAGCTGAGCAGGCCTTCAGACAGACACAAAACTATGTGGAAATACATGAAGTACATTTGCTACTTTTGTTTTGGATCTTGTAGCTCCACAGTCTTGAAACTTAGATGTCTAAAGCAAATGAGAGCTACCTTAAAGGTAACTGAAGTAATGCAGAAACCAGTTGTGAGAGTGGTTCTGTTTCAGGTGCTGTACATTTAAGGTATTGCAGAACTTGCTGCCATTGGGTTATTACAGGAGGTACACTCTGTAGGGAAGATCGTTAATCACACATGGCTCAGTGCTGCTGTGTCTTACTGCCTGAGTAATGGCTGGTCATATGTGGACACCAGAGAGTGTAGTACAGCCCTGCGGTTCCTCTTGAGTAGGAGAGCTCAGAAATGAGGTGAAGGAGAGAGGGACAGATGGAAGTCGTTACTAGGGAAATTCCTCGTGGGAAGGTTGTGGAACCTGGACTCTTGTTTTCCCAATCAACATTACTCTGAATTATTCTAACAAAAGGGTTTGGCTCTTTGCTTTTCTTTTTTCTTTTCCCCTTACTTAATTTTCCTAAGACAATGCTTATGGCAGGTTTTTCCCCCTTGGCCCCTGCTCCATGCAGACACCTTGCAGCTTGTTGGAGGGCTCAGAGTTGCCTCCGTGGGACACAGCACTGCTCCCATCGTGTGCAGCTCCTGCTCTGACAGGAGTCCACCGTGGGTAAAGACAGTTCTTCTGGGCAATCTTACAGGTATTTAGAAACAGATACTTTCTTTTGTTTTCATAGAGCTTCCTCAATAGGTTTCCACAGGAAAAGAGGGAAATATGTATGAAAAACAGGAAACAGTTCTCAGGAGTTCTCTGTAACACAGCATTAGGAGGAAGACTTAAAATAAATGCAGCTGTTTGAAGCGGTAGGTGATTCCAGTTGTGTTCTCTTACTGTAAACACCGATTAAATTTAACATCATAGGGCTGTACTAGAATTAAAAACCTCAGGTAGTTATATAAATATAAAAATGTATTTAACTCTTTATTTTAGTTAACAGCAGGTGACTAATACTGAAACTTCTGCAGCTGGGCTTTTCTACCCTATTTTCTCTTTGCACTTTACTGCCCTGGGCAACTCTTCTGGAAAACTTTTCATCTGCTTCAGCCTTGGATGAAATCCCAGATTTTCTAAAGCTGATCCAGTCCTCTTGCATCCAATATGAGACTTAATATTTTCCCTCACCTCCTGACATTCTACAGCATGGTTTCAAATCCTGAGGTTTATGTATTAGAAGGAGGACAGGTTAGGATAAAATTTGACACACAGAAAAACTTGTAATAAAAACCTTCTAGAAATTTCACTTTGAAGTTCCTTTCGGATCCATCTTCATACTCCCCTGAAGTTCCAAATGTCATGAAGAAGTTGTTCTAACTTATACTGTGAGCACTGAAAAGGGAGGAGGAAGTTTGTAACTCTCCAAGCAAGTAGAGCCACACTAGTGAAGTTTTCCAGTTGATGCTGGCTGCATTAGGAAGCTTGTTAGTCTGTGTAGTCTCAGATAGGAGGAGGTGGCCTTTTAGGAAATGGGGATATAGCATGTAGGATGACAGTTTTTGAGGAAGAAACCCTTAAATTTGTAAATCCTTGAAAGGAAACTTGAGCTTAATTTTACTGTCACTTTCTACATTTACTAAAGCCAAACGTCAGGAATAAGTTGGATTTGGCTTTCACAGCATGTTGCTTGTATTTTGGTTAGGGATAATATATTCTGTACTCGTTTCTAATACAGAAATGGGTAAAAGATGAAAGCAGAGTATGTTCCTGAGTTTTACTGCTAGGTTTTTAGGAATTAGCAACATTATGTTTTAAGAGAGATGTGAAACAAAAGTTCAAAATCCTCACGCTCCAAAAGCATCTAACCCCAAGCCCCTTTTACCCATACTACATGTTTGAATTTTGACAGCTACACTAGCTCCATCCCAGCATTTCATGGAAACATTTTGGGTATGGCATATTCTACTTGGTGTAGTTTCCAGTAGAGTGAGTGTAAAAGGCTTTGTCTGTCTGAAATACTCATGCTGAAACTGGAGCAGAAACAAGACTGATACCCTGCAGTGTTTCTGGGTGTCCTTCAGCTTAGTCCCACAATAAAGCCTGCTGGGTTTTGTTTGTTGCTTGAATTAACACTGGTGAACAGCCTGGTGTTTGCCTGTATATCTCACAGTATCTAGGAATCTAGAGATAGTGTTTCATCTGAAATGATAGACTAAAAAACCTAATAGTAGGTATTTGTAGTGAATGTAGATGGTTTTATTTATTTTCTTCTGTAGATACTTTAAACAGCTAAATGGGAAAAAAAGATCAATAGTCTGTTTGCAACACTGTTGTAGCATTAAGCCTGGAATTTATCAGTAGAGACCCCTTCTGCCTCCAAACCATCAGTTGTGGTTCCAAAAATGATCTTGATTTAACTTGTTATTTGAACTGACTTGCAACAATCTCTTGTTATGTGAATATTTGCCACTGGGGTCTTGTTATGTGAATTATTTGTGTGCTGGGGTGTTGAGTAACTGAGAGACTCTCTAATCCTGAGAGTGAATTTTTATACACTGTAGTGATCAGGCTGGCAATAGCAGCTAAAGGGGGGATTTCATATGCTCTGCCAGCATTTTTGATTGTAAATTCCTTGAAACAGGGCATGAGTACATTAAACATCATATATCTGGAGGGTCTTTAAAACAAGATGCTGGCAGTAAGCAAAGCCAGCTGTACGTTTATGTCCTTGAACGATTAATGACAGCATCCCCTGAGCATGCAGAAGTATGGTTTGCATTAGCAAAGGCTCATTGAACTATATTCATCCTGGCCAGAACTGGGATATTTAGGATAAATAGTGCTTATTTTCAGGTCCCCATCCTTCTGGGAATAGAAATGATTTTAGTTTCAGAGTAAGAGCCCGCTATTAATGCCTGAGAAGTGACAGCCTCCAGATCTGATGATGGGTCTAAGGTGGTTCATAACCAACTGGTGCATAAACTTCATTTTCTAGCAGAAACATTTGTTTAAAATACCAGATCATTGCCAGATCTCTAGTTAAAACCCAAACACATCATTAGTAACAGCAAGAAAGGCTATTTCACTTGCAGATCTATTTCAGATGGCACATCATGCACAACTGTCTCAAGCAGCCTTCAGGTGTCTGTACTGGTGGTGACAAACTACCTTGTGGTGAGATTGCTGGCAGCTGCTTTAAAAATTGTTATTCATAAGCACTTTTGGGACTAGTGGGAATTGAGGCTCTTTGGTCCGTAGTGGTGCAGCAGAGCCATGATGGCATGATGCACATTCCCATTATTCCTTAAGACCACTGTTTACTTCAGTTCTTAGAAAGGCCATGAAGGATCAAAGGTTACTCCAGAATGTCTCATTACTGTTTAGGAAAGGGCTTAGCAAAGTCTTGACCTATGGTAGAGCTTCAGAGCCTGCCTTTATTTCACAGGAGTTTCTCATCTGCAGCCTTCTAGCAGGTCCAGGCAGTGTGGTCCTGTGGAGATGTTTCAGTTGCTGTTTTCCTGCTGGGACTGTGTGAGATGCTAGGAAATACTCTTTTCTGGCCATGTGCAATTTGCCAGACAATCTACTTGTATTCAGCTGGAGGTATATTAGAACTCTCTGTTGCAAAGGACACCTAGACGTAGGGCTGAGAGCTGGGCTAGGAAATCAAAATGGTCTGTTTAATGGGTCTGCTGTGTATGGGATGCACTGCTGATTGTGGCTAACCCCTGCTTATAGATGGAAACAACTGGAATTGCTCGCTGTATCTCACCTTGCCAGTACCTATCTGGTAACTCAGCAGAGCCATACCAATCACATCTGAACTTTTGGGGTCTGTTACTTCTGCAACTACCTGTATTTGTTATCAAAATCAGGAAGGAGAGTCCACAGTGACACCATTGCTTATGAAATAACGAGGCTGTGCCAGCACATCCCAATCTGAGGGATGGTTGTTTATGAAGCTGAATGAAGGAGCCAGATATTGGGATTTTCAGTTGCTCCTGTAATAAAAATGGATATCCAATTTCTGTCCTCCTTGAACAGAGATAAGCCCACATGTTGGAGCCTTATCTTGTAGAACCCAAATGTTCTAAAATGAAAACTATATTGGTGGCTTGATTTAAGCTGTGCAGAGCCTCATTTGAGTATGATTTGTGATGTTACATTACCATTCCATGTAATAACAACTTACAGAAATACAAAGTATAAGGCTTACAGGTATGTACTGATCTTTAAATGGATATGAGAAGATAAGAATAACCATGCCATGCTTAAAGTTTGACCTTGTCCAGTGCCCTGTCTGACAGGGAGCTATAGTGGATGCTTCAAAAGAGAAATGCAGACACAGAGCCAGTCCAGAGCCATTTGTTCCTAGGTTCCACTAACCAGTATTGTGCATATGGACTTTTGTGGGGCTTTAATGGCTTATCCTTATAGACATGTAAAAGCTTATCTGAGTATTTAAACAGTTTCACAGAACCATGTCATTAATTTTGAGAGTGTTATTCCTCCCCATTGCAAATGATACTGTTGTGGTTAAATTGTCTGAGTGCCCTTTTCTCTCTGTGCATGCTGAGGAGCCTGTTACTCAAAGGGACTCCCCAACAGTAGACAACCAAGTGACGGTAATTCATGCCGAGTGGACAGATCACCTCTGCTTCTGTAGTATAACACAACCAGACTGTGCTCATGCACAGTGCAAAGGTCTCATGGAGGATTTAAGAAAGCAACCACATTTACTATTTCTGAGCTCTGCCTATTGCTGTGGACCCACTGGGTTGGAAAGACTGCTTCTGAGCAGACATAGTAGTGTTTGCAGAATAGCTTTTTTCCAAGGGTGGGATTAGTGGCCAGGTTTTATTGGTTTCTATGAGGAAAATGTGATTTTGCCCTGTAATTGTGGTGCTGTCCTGTTCAGTGCTGCTCTTGTGATTGACTTGTGGTGTCACTGCATTATTACAGAAGAAAATGTAAGCTGAAAAACCTGAACACATTCATGAGGTGGCAGCTCGAAAGATGCTCACTTTCTTCTCCTTCAAAACCTCCCAAAGATTCCTTCTCCAGACTCTTCATGATTTTTTGGTTTTGCTTGTTTAGTTTTAACTAATAAGCACACTGATTGTACAGCCTCTAGCTGCTGTCTCCCGTGCAATTGTTTGGATCTCCTCACTTCATATGGCTGATAGGGCTGGCACAGAGAGGTGGGATTTACTCCTCCTGTCTACCGTCAGTGGATAGCAAATATCAGCAAGACATGGGGATGATGAGCATCTCTCCAAACTGTACCTGATGTTCCCTGGGAGATTCTCTAACCCTCTATAAGAAATGCTGAAATCAAAGTAGTATCATTTCGAAGGTACATAATTGACTTCTATAAGATGTATAAAAGCAAAATAAACCCTTCCCAATGTCAAGTGTAAAGCCAGTACAGATCTTGACTGCCTTCAAACAATCTCACCTGGTGCATGGGTTCATTTCCTCTCGAATCCAAATTTAGGTTCTTTTAATTCAATGTTTTTTCATTCCCTGTGGGTCTGGAGTCAATTGAAAATTGCTGTAGAGATTTTGGCATCATCTAGAATATATCTCGTGCTGTTGTGTATTTATACGTATATGCCAGCAGAGCAGCTATAGCAGTGGGAAAGAAGTTCCCAAAGTTAAGAGCATGAAACAATCCATAAAGGGAAACACTGTGGGGATTAGGCCTGCAACTGTCACATTCTAAAAAATGGGTTCTTTTTAAAACTGAAATTTCCTGAAGGGAAAACTACAGTGTAGTGCTCACAAACCTGGTGGGCTCTCCTTGTGAAGTAGAATAGTTCAGTTGGAGGGGACCTACAGTCCAAGTGTAATTCTACTATATTCATTTGCTTTTAAAGTTGTCTGGTTTTGATGTTAGTGATGGAGTTCTCTAGAAGTTGAAGCATGCAGTCTTCTCCAAGCCACACAGTGATCTCAACTGAGATTTTCCTTAACAATCTAAAGAGGTAATTTCATCGTGTTCCTGTATCACATATACACTTATCTAGGACTAAAGTATTCAGGCAACAGCCTGTATTTTGTATCTTTGGTTCTGGCAAGTACACAGTAACCTCTCTAATAACGGATTTCTGCAATAACAAACATGAATGTTGAGAGTTCAGAATACACATAAGCCCTTGGTCGCATTTGCACAGAACAAAGTAATGAGCTCAATTACGCAGTTACTTTCTCATCTTACCATTCAAAGCAGAATAGTTATTGTTCTGGTGACATGAACTGTTGCAGTGGTTGAAATCAGTCTATAGTACAGTTTGAGTGGTCATGGTATATTTATTAATAAAAGCCCGCTGCTATGGGAGCAGCAGTGCTATTGGAAATGAAATGCTTTGTATTTCAAAGCAATGCTGTTGGTTTAAGTTTGAGAATAATGCAAGTGGTCTGAATGTGTGCCAGGCACTTAGTAATCTGCTTCATGTAAGCTACGTAATCTTTGTGGTTTGCAGGACAGCTATTGAAGTCCGATTCTCCTCCATTTGTACATTTTAAGCCTATTCTTACAGTCTTACAGGGGTTTTGAAAGAAAAGAGGATGCCCCATTAATATGTTTTAGAACCTTTTCATTCCTTTTTTTTTTTTTTTTCAGTGGGGTATAACGTTGTATTTCTGTTAGGACTATCTGGACTAGAAATGAGAAAAATCCTTTACAGGGTTACGGAACACCATTTTCTTTCCCTGACAGCCCCAGCAGAGTATGAGAAACCAAGCTAGCTATGCATTTATGGGCAGCTATGGGTGAGGTACTTGCGTATGCACGGTGAGTGTGAGGTATCACACAGGCCTCTAAATCAATGAACAGAAACTTCAGCACTTCATATACATGTGCACAACTTGGAGTGAAGAGAGAAAATGTGAATTGAGAAATCACAGACTCGTATGTCCATGACTGACAGCTGCAAACAGCATGAAGGCCAAAGGAATGTAAATGTTGAAGTCCCTACTTTATTTCTGGTAAACAGAGAGTGTTGTGAAATGCTCTGCTTGTCCCCAGCCCTCAGCCTTTGCCAGTAACGATGGGGCCAACACTCCTACAAATGCTCTTTTCCAGTTATAGAGGGGAATATTTGCTGAGCCAGCATGGCAGGAGCTCCAAGCCGAGCTCTTCAGGTTAAATTTTGCTGTGGGCATGAATGCTGGAAAGGATCTTTGCAATATTGCCATGGCTGTCTCTTACACAAAGCCTGATGTCCACATTGAATAGCGTGTGCTGGTTTCCAGCTCAGCGGGGAACCTGTGGGGTTTGAATGGGAATGAATCAAGTGACGGGAGACTGGACAATAGGCATCTGTCAAGCAAAGGCTGGCATGTGAGAGTGTGACCTAGAGGCAGGGTTTGCCCTACTAGATTTTGGACTCTTCAGCTGTCTAGTCCTGCTCATCTCCAGTATCGGTGATATTGTGTAGTGGCTACCTCTCATTTAAAGCATAACATAACAGCATCTTAAAGCTTGTGATTCATCTTAAAGGTAACTGTAGAAGCATTAAGTAATGCGGGTAGTAGCTGCCTGCTTCTGTGATCATTGTAATCAGCTTTTTAGATAGGGAATCCGATGGGAAGGAAAAGAATCAATGATTCTTCCAAAGCTATGCTCTTAGGTCTGAGCCAGGGCTCAACTTAGAGCATGGGTCCTCTTAAATTGTGTGGGAGGTAAGCTTCAGTCTAACCTAGGATTCCTGCAAGTGAAGCCAAGGTGATGTTACAGACACTCCTAAAATGGAGCTATATTTTATAATTTTCTGTATATTAAAAGTTCAAAGAGAATCCTTACACATCATTTCCCCTGACAATAATGTGTCTTTCTGCATCCGTAGTCCTCCCCTGGCCTTTGACTGCAGTGTAGGTTTACCTGGGGACCTGGATAGAGGTGTCATCTTCCTATTTAATACCTGCTAAGCTGGGGTTTGGGGTGTTGGTTTTTTGTCTGTTTAGTTGCTATTTCAGTTGCTTTTTTAATCCATGTCACTTTTCCTAAGCTCAACCCTTGCAGGAAGGTACCCCAGAGCTGGCTTTACCCACTGTGGAAGAACTAGTCTTATGTCTGCTTTGAACCTGCTTCTTGCTTTCACTTCCTGCACTGGAAGGGACTGAACAACTCTTCCCTATTCATTTTGAACCCCATGAAAATTTTATGGACCTTTTTTGCATCTTCCCTCAGCTATCTCTTTTCCACATCTGAAAGTGGTTAAATAGTTTCCATGCCTTTTTTGCGCTCTTGTTGCCTTTTCTGTGCTTTTCCCAGTCTTGCTCTCTTTTAGGCAGAAGGATCATAATTTCATTTTCTGATACAGGTGTTCTCTGAACATGCAGAATTGTTTTGTGTATTGTTCTCTATTCCTTTCCTAATAAAAGTTAATATGACACTAAACGTTGTCTAGTGTAGGTGTCTCTGCCCATGGCAGGAACTGGATGATCTTAAGGTCCTTTCCAGCCCAGACTATTCTATGATTCTATAATGTTATATTTCTTTTCCTCACTGTAGCTGAGGAGCTGAACAGGTATATTCCTACAGGTATAAAGCTTAAATCTGGAATTCTCAAGCAGTTATAAGCTCAGAGTCCATCACTGTATCTGTTTCATTGAAGCCAGAACTGTTCTTTGGGGTTGTTTGGTGTCATTCTTCCCCCCATTAAATGCATCTGTCATGAACACAGTAAGCATCTCCTGCTGCCATCCAGTCCCTCAGTATCCTAAGATCCTTCTGCAGTTCTTCCTGGTTGATACTGGTTTTTAACATCTTGAGTAATTGAGTAAGACTTTAATTTTATCTAAAAATCAAATGATGATCCCATTCTTGTAGCTTTCTTTACAGTGAGATATAAAGCATATTTCTCCAACTAAAATACAGACCAAACAGACTACACAGCACGTTAAAATACAGACCACGTTTTCAGCTTCTAACCAAGGCAGACTACCAAGCATGGTTAGAAGGAGGGTAAAACTGAAGTTATGTATCCAGCTCCCCCTCCAACAGTGGATATTCTGATCTGAATCCAAGCTTTGGGATTCAGATGCGCTTCTGGTTGAGACATGAACCCAATTACTGAGGTGGAACTTTACTGCTTTTAATTCTAGAGATTAACTCAGGTTCGCCTCTGAACTATGGCATCATCTGCAGTGTTTTTAATGACATTGGAACATCTTGGTAGATCCTGGGGTTTAATATATGACAGGGTACCCTTTCTAAATACAAATGAATCTTCTAAAAAGATAAAGTCTTTAATGTGTATCATGCACTAAGTACATTCACAGTGTATGCATTTGTTAATTGGGGGGAGGGTGGCAAAAAAAGCCCTTTAAACTTAAGGATGCACGATCTAAGCCACATAAAATGTTTACACCTCTTTTACAGTACTCCCCTCTGACCTGGCACTTTGATTGTATTCTGAGCCAGGTCATGGTTTTATGGTTGCATTGATAAAGTGATGGAAAACAATCTAGCATTGCCATAAGCATGGCAAAGCAGCCCGTGTTCCCAGGGGCCTGGCTGTTTTGGCTTTGACAAGTTACTTTCCTTTTAAGTGTGGTTAAAACACAAAACAAATGTTCAAAAGCATTGGTTTGCTTAACTTCACCAAAAATATGGACACCCAGAAGTGAAGTGGGGCCTCTCTATATTGATCCGATGGAAAATTCACAAGCCTGGCTTTAAAACCAATACAGCCTGGGGTTTTCCTCCCGTGCTTCAGCAGCAATCCCAGTTCCCTTTCACCTCGCCTGTTGTGAGCTGTTTTACTCTGCTGTCTCCAACACAGAACTTAATTAAATCAGCCATTCTTGTTGCCAGTATTAAGATTTATTTTGCACGAGTACTCTGACCCTTTCTGAAGCCCCAGTGGTGGTAGTTCAGATCTTTGTTACACTGGTGGTCCCACTAATCCTTTTCCCTTTGACCAAAGGTAAATGTCCCTGCATTACTGTTCATTTTATGCATGCAGGGGCCTTCCAGGCTGTGTTTATGGATGCAGAAGGAAGGGGGTCTGTCTTCCCACCGTGGCTGTTCAACCCCCAGCCTCTGTCATAATGAAATCAAGGACACCAACAGCTGAGCGTGTCTGCTGCCTTCAGATGGGGCCCCTTTTTACCCCTCTCAACAGCCTCCTGCTTTGTTTTGTACAGACTATGCAGTTCCATCATTCATTGTGACTGATTTAAGCTTCCATTCCCTGGGTCAGAAAAAGGCTGGCAAGGGAGGGAGGATGAAAGAAGGTGGCACTCTGACAGCTCCTTTTTCACAGTAATGAGCAGAACTGTGCTTTCTTCCCCCGCTCCCGTGCACTGGGGCCTTTGCTTTCTTTAGAAAGCCACATGAAGGAAGAATTTGCCGGTTCAGCTCTGCCTTCCAGGGAGCGACCAGATACACAGGAGGGCTCAGGGGGTCTTTTGTGGGCTCTGCCTAGGCTGTGACTGCTTTGTTGAGGGGTTATTTTGTTTGTTTCCTCTATCTAATGACAGGTAAATGCAGGTTGTTAAAGTTTCGGCTTGAGGCAGCAAAGCCTCAATTGCTTCCTGGTGACTTGTGTACCAGGCATCATGCTCCTTCACAAAACAGCGCCATTCACTTGGCCAGTCCTTGCCAGCCTGCCACAGGAAAGCTGACTTTGCGTGGAAGGGGAAGAAGTAGTTGCTACCTTTCCAGCATTAATTACATTCTGTTCTAAAAAGAACATCATTAATACAGAGGTAATTTGGATTATAAGTAGCCTGTATCCTAAGTAGAAGAAAAGACTTGTTGGGTACATGACACTGCTGTTTGCAGCAGCAGAGTAAGGCTGGTAAGGCTGGAGAACTGTAATTAAAGTATAAATGACTTTTAGTACTTCACAACAGGTGCCAAGCCTCAAGGATTGACAGTCTCTGATTATACAAAGTACAGGTCTAAACACCTCAAACTCTCAGGATTTTAAATATTTAATCATGGTTATTTGCTGTGAATTTAGAGCTTAAATCATTCCTTTACTGCATAGTATTTACCTAAAAAGCTTTACATTTATTTACTTTTTGAAGTTTCTTATTTTCAAATGTATTTGAAGCATCATTTGGGAACTATAAATCACACTGAACAAAAACCCCAAACCCAAGCAGGGGAGGAACAATAGGGGAAGGAGAAGAGTAGCAAGTGTAAGATTGACAGCACAAGAATAACCCACTATATAAATCTGCTGTATAGAGATTAATCATAACTTCTCTGAAAGATGCCAGTCACTGGTCCATGGAGAGGTCTGTCATTCAAAGTCAGTGCATTCACCTGAGCATATCCTGACAGAGGTAGTAATATTCCACAGCCAGGAGGCTTCTCCTTCTGCAACCCAGTCCCACCACAGCCAGGGCTCCAGCTGGACACAGCCACTGTCCTGCCAGTACCAGCTGAGAGCATTCTTATTTATGGTGTTCTTACTCTTTTTCCTCTGTTAATGGAGTTGTCCCTGCAGTCTATGGGTGCTATTGGGAATTAAGCAGAGCTATGTATGTTTGTTAATGGAAACACAGATCTCTGAGACTGAGGACCAGCTTCTCACCCAACTCTTGGCTTAGAGCAATTCAAATTTGTCTTTCTTTCCCCCTTTTTTTTCCCTTTGGTTAAATTAGGAATATGAGGAAAAATGTTTTTTCCATCAAAGGAAACTGCCTCTTCAACATAAAATGAAATATTTCATTTTGGTTTTATTTCTTTTTGTCTTAAAATGGTATTTTGAAAATCAGTTTAGCTACACTGATTTCAGGTTATTCAGATAAGAAAAATCAGAACACTCCAGCAAAAAACCATCCAACTAAAAGACCACAGTTTTTCTGCTTTTCCTTGTGTTTTGGTCTATGTGAAATCTTGCCTGAAGTAACCCAAACATGCAGCTAGTTTGAACTGTTTCCAGCCTGTGTTTTTTGAGGATGAACTATTCAGCCCAAGTACTTTGCCTGGATCTGAATTAAATCAGAGCAGCCATTGCAGGCAAGTAGTCCATCTGTTTGCCTTGTTCATGCCAGATCTGTCCAGCCACCAAATTAAACCACTATAACCAACCCCCTTGATGTCTCTTTGCTCTGAAGTAGAGAGGATCTGTGCTTTCAGGATATGCCTGTGTTGGGCAGTGTAAACTCACCTGAGTTAACCCCACAGAGCTGGTGTTGGTGCTGTGCAGCTCTGTGGTGCTTGGAGCCATGGTCAGCTCAGGATGTGCTGCTGCTGCAGTGCTGCTGCCCTGGGCTCCAGAGCAGGTTCACTGGGAGTCAACACAGTGATACACCACAAAATACAGGGGTGTCCCCAGTTGTATCTGTATGCTGGAAATCCCACCTTTGGATATTTGCTGACACAGAAATGGGGAGTATAACCTACTGTCCTGCAACTTTCATCAGCACTGGTTTTGCTTTGATTGCTCATGTTTGTATTGTGTGATTTTCTGCTAAGCACAGTCCTACTTGGACCTACCAGCTCCAGGAGTGTGAAACTACTAAACCCAGAGCTCAGCTTATACCTGACAGTGTTCTGCTTTAGATCTGTCTGACCTCATCATACAGGGTTTCCGATAATTTTATGTTGTGTGAACTAATGCCAAGGATGTGTGACGGGGTCTAGTACAGAGAATAAAAGCAGAGCAGATGTGTTGCAAATATCAGGTTTTTCAGTGTTACGATTAATGTACATCATGAACATTCTGCTGTGAAAAGAGGCTCTTCACAAAACAAAGCACAGGGCCTGTAGTGTTATTGAGAGGTTTGGGGTCTTTCCACTGCGATCTGACTCCTCACACTTGGCACCTCTTTTCTTGAAAGGGATGACATGTGACGTGACGGTGATGAGCACTTGAAGTTCAGGCACCCTTCAGAGAACAGGGTTTTGTCCACAAACAAGGAGAGGCTGCAACGCGCAGTGAATCACAGCCTCTGGGCCTTATTCTCATCATTCTGCTTATTTTCATTATTGTTTCTTATTTCCATCATCATTTCTTATTTCCATCATCCTGCTAAGCAGCAGGTGAGATGCGGAAACAGCTGAAAACATCGACTGGAGAATGAAGGGAAGGGAGCAGCGCAGTGCCCATGGCCAGTGATTCACTTGGAATTCTGACTAGGGTGTGAAGATGGGAAAACAGAACAAACTCCAGCAAATATTTGCAGAACTGCTAAACAACTGTCTCGTGTCATTGCAAATACAGACACTGCCTGTATTGTGTTTCCAACAGCAGTGGCATTTATAGCTCATCCCCAACCCACTCAGAGTCTAGCAGTGTTAACAGATGGACCCTCTACCTCTGTGGGAGCATTCCTGGCAGTACCTGAGGGTATTTGGAATCATTTAATCCTGCCTGTGCAGGGTTAATGGGTTTAAGGACGTGGTTTGGCTGTGGACTTGAATTATGGCAAGGTCCCAGTGAAGTCATGGAGTCAATTAATTTTACTTTCTAGATGCTTTTTGCCAGTCTCCAGATAATTTAGTATCTATATTGCATAGAGGAGCTTTCAGTTAAGGATGAAATAGAATGGTTGGCTCTGAATCTATTAAAAGGCGAGCTCGATTCCTTCTCTGCACGGCTAACTCAAATAGGCAACGGGCTGAAAAAAGCTGCCGAAACAGAACATATTTCTTGCAACTCAAAGGGCAGGTTTGTCTGGACTGCTCCCTCCTGCATTTCAGCGTTCATGATACCGTGAGGTTTTGTGGTGCATAAATGAAAAAGGCTTTTTATTGATGGGATTTTTTTTTTTGTTATATAACATGTTTGTATAGAACATACACAGATTTCTCTTGAACTGTTTTAGGGTGGTTTCACTTATCTTGTCACATCATTGTCAGTTTTGGGATGCATTCAAGAGAGAAGGCTTTCTCCCCTGCAGATCAGTAATCACTCCATATTCTGAGAGCAGACTGCTTAAGCAGAACAAATCAGTTTGATCTGTCTGAAAACTTTGGATTGTCAGCATGTTACAAATGACCTGATGTATTTTGTGTCCTGAAGGAAAGTGAGAAGAGGAGCAAAGAGTAAATAATCACTTCTTACTGCGTTAGTGGAACTCCTCATCTTTGTGGGGTAATTTTCACTTTTTAGGAAGAAAAAACGAATCTCTCTCATTTCTCCAGCAGAATAAAAAGCCTAAAAGAATGCAGAATTCTCTGCTTGTGCCCAAGTGTAGAGGATCAGCAGTGTTTGGTTTTCAGAGTGACTCCTGTGAGTTGACAGCAAACCTGACATGCACTAGAGCCCACTCGAGATAGGGTTGCTTGATTTGTTTTGATTTTATCTCTGGAGGGGCTCGGTGGAGTTGTTGAGCACTTTATACTGATTGTGTCTTTAAGTATGTGAGGGAAGCAGTTGTCAATCCTCTGGTTCTCTCATCCTGCCTGGTGTTTTTACTTCAGATTTTTTGCAAGATCTTTGACATCCAGGGAGGTAAATGCAGAAGCCCCAAGTTTAAGCCCCAGATTACACTTTTAGATCCTGTATTACTACTTTGCCTTCCAAAACTGACCTGAACAAGAAGTATTTCTTTAAAATACCACTGGCTCTTCAAAGCATCTGTTAGGGAAGTTTGGCAAATTCCCATTCAGGAAAAGATTTATTGCCCAGTTGTGTTCCCATTACTCCCATAAGCGAGGGAATGCTGCTAATGAGTTCAACAGGGCTGACCACGTGAGTGTGCGAGCAGAGAGCAGCACAGTGGGACCTGTGGGCTGGGGAGAACTGGAGTGCTCCAGCAAGCATCCTTCCCTGCAGGTCTCTGGCACAGAGGTGGCCACAGACTTGTCAGGTTTGCTTGAGGAAGAACCAGGAGGCCAAAAGCAGGACTGTGCAGGCACCACATAACAGTCCTCCTGGCTCCCCGTGAGCTGCAACACTGGGTGACAGGAGGCTACAAACTCCTGGCTCACAGATGAGTTTTTCCTGGCAATAAATAATTGTTCTTTTTATGCAGCTCCCCTACACTGATGTTAGTTGGCTTCTAGGTCAAGGGAGCTGCACAGAGCCCAGTCTTGTCAGGCTGATAATTCCATTTCCAGAATAGCCCCAATGCATTGAGTTTGCTCTGTTTCTATCTGCATGCAGTGGGGTCTGAAATGTCAGGATCCATCAGTTGGATAATACCAAGGTTAATGCAGTTCTAAGGGCTACAAATTGAGCACAACAGCAGGGCATGGCAGTGATGCCCACCAGGCAGAAGGTTCCTAGGAGTCCTTAGGGCAGAAAGTGGCATACTGCTAATACTGGATATTCATAGGTGCTGCACTGATGCTCACCCAAGTAATCCACAGGGTTGCAACTGAGGGCTGTTAATGAGCTAGGACCATTTCTGTTTGATGTGGTTCTTGCAATGACAGCAAGAAAGTGCCTTTGTTGTGGGATGCATTGCTTTCAAAGGGGCTTGGACTCTGATGAGGAGTCCAGCCTTACAAAATGGTTTGAAAGGGGCAGGGGAACAGGATTTTTCTGTATTTTAAAGCTATCTTTTTGTATGAAATTAATCTTTCATTTTTGCTGCTATAAGAGAAGCTGGGTATTACTCTGCATCACCCAGGAAGTTTGGCCATGAGGCAGCTTGACAGAGCAGGCAGGTGAAGGAGGGAGGTGTATGGCTGTCACTGGGGGGGTTCACCAAGCTGCTGGCTCCATTTCCAGGCACTGATTCGAGGCAGAGTAGCTGCAGAAACACTGAGTGCACACCTCCTGGGGAAGACATAACCTCCCTGGTATAGGAGGGGTTAGCATGGTTCAAATTATGCAAAGAAGGGCAGGAGGGGACAGCTTCAAAAGGCAGCGGCGTATGTCAGGTTCTGTGTATGAGATGACAAAACTAACTCCTTTGGCTTGGACTATCCTTTTGTTACTTGCAGCACACATTCATCTCTCTGTCCCCAGGAAGGTCTGTGTGATGGAGCTGCTACGTGACAGCTCCAGCAGGTTCAACGTGGGTGCCTCTGCAGAGCTGTGGGAGGAAGGCCGGGACGTGGTGAGAGCACGTCCACTGCAGGGAACGGGCAGTGTCTGTGTGTGGCACTGCTATTGTGCTCCCAGTGATTTACCCCCAACACACAAATAAGGCGAGGCAGATGAAAAGGAGGATTTAGTGAGAATCCAGGGGAAGTCTCCCAAGAATAAACACTGTAACTAAGAGCCCAGCACTGAAAAAGGCCAGAGAACTGCCTACATTTGCAACATCAAAATTCGCACACAAGCTTTCTTGTGGATAAATGAACTTGGATTAATTTGAATGGATTTGAGTAAAAGTTTTGCTATTATTATGGGAAGCAAGCATGATTAACATCAAAAAGAACTGAGACTCTTCTTGCATTTGAAATAAGACTAGCCCTTGCTTAGAAAGAGATGCTATACATTTTCTTCAGTGTCAAGTTAATGTATTTAAATTGCTCTACCGAGTTCTTTCTACCATATATAATAATACCTTCCATTATCCCTTTTTGTGAAACCAAGATGTTCCTTTAAAGTGTTTCAAATGAGTAGTAATCTGATTTATTTGCTCAGCTTATGATTCTTCTATGGCTAGAGACACACAAGTAGCCTGAAGTTCGTATGATGGGAACATATTCACCTGCCACTCTTCATTTCCTGAAAAACTTAAAAGTTCTGTGCTTTTTTGGCATACTTCTATGCAGTATATAACACTTTACAGTCTTAAGTAGAAGAAAATACAAGCAGACTTAGAAAATAAAATTACATCAGTCTACCTAGAACAACCTGCTTGAGTGCTTTTACCGATGAGGCTCTGCAAAGTAGTTCTACTTCACCCTGGGTGAGCTCAGTTCCCTGCCTGTCACCACGGGTACCGACCCTGCCCGGCCTTGCTCGTGTCCAGGGATGTGCTTATGGTCTGTTGTTCTATCCAGTCCCTTGTGCAGTCCAGCACATAAACACCCACAGCCTGCATGCAAATTCTGTGCCCTCTGAAATACGCGGTCAAGATGCACTCACCTCGCAACCAGTGAGCAATGGGTATTGATGACAGTAGTCAAGCAGAAAGTTGTCTAGATTTTCTTTATTTAATGTCTTTAATTTCTAAATAGAACAGTTCTAGAATACCTATGTGTAAACCACGCATCATCATTCAGCTTGGAAATAACCTCCTATATACACCTTCTTTTGTGGAGCAGTGTTTCTTTCCTAGGGCTTTTCTTTCTTCACTTAACAGAGCCGATTCTGTATCAGTTAGGAATATTTCCGTATTCCTCTCCTGCTCTTGGGTTATTGATTTGGATCTTTGTAGTTCATCTTGTTCTATTTTACAGAGTAAATGAAAATCTGATAAATTACTGAAAAGATCAGGACACTGACTCCTAGAAGAAAACACAAATTGAACTACTGCTGATACAAGATAACCTAAAGCATAAAGATTAACACTGTTGACTTTATGAAAGAAAGAAAGAAATGGAGGAAATTATGCTCAAGACCTCCATGTTTGTAAGAGAATATGGGGGAATGAAACAAGCCTCTCTGCATTCCATGTACAAAGGATCCCTACTCATTAACATATATAAATGCTGATGGATAATTAAGTAATTTGGGAGACAGACCACGCATATGGGAAGCATTTATGGTATTTTATGACCCCATCCCCTGACCTATGTAATTACTGTGCTGCTGGCTAACACAGCAACATAAATCCTCTGTGAACATCTCTTTTATGAAGTCTATTTCAATTCTGAATAACTTTTCTTTTTATTTGTTGAATTGGGATCAAACTCTTAAATTCTGTTCTTCCAACCAGTTTTATTAAAGAGAAAATCCATAATAAATTTCTAAGCCACCTACAGTGTAGTACAGGAAATGGAGCCAACTTATGTATAGCAAGAACAATTCATGTCAAACCAATCAAATTTCCTTTTCTGACAGGGAAAATGGCTGAATGGCTAAAAAGAAGCAGTAGATGTGACATTTTTATTGTGGTAACATTTTTATATGTGGCATTCTTATAAACAATACTTATAGGACTATATTAGAATATATGGGTGGCATCACCTTGAGCTGGAGCAAAATTTACTGGGAAAAGGGGAGTTTAGGGAATAGCTGTTAATGATTTGCTCTGGGAGTGGAGGTCACCAGAAGCTGCCCTGGGGCCTAGCCACTATGTTCATGTAGGCTCCCAGCATTTGAAAGAGAAAGGGGAACTGGCCCCAGGCAATTTGGAGGCTAGTCCCAGGATCATCCTGAGAAACTGGAAGCGTAGTCCAAGACTGGAAAAGCTGAGCTTTGAAGCTGAGTAATAACAAAAGTCCTGTATCTGGGAAAAGGAAATTAGGTGCACCACTACAAAATGAGAATAACCCTCTGCGCAGCACTGCATTTAAAAATGGGACTTGTATAACTTCCTAAACCCTTCCATGCGCTGACACTGTGAATCACACATACTTTAGATAATACCAGTAATAAACATCCAATTTCTCAGAAAGTCCTCCTCGTCTGAGATGACTTCAACTCATGCTTTCCAATAAGGAATTTCTCAGCTTTTACAATTGAAGTACCTGAGCTGACTCTTTAAACAGGGATTAAAAAATGAAAGATGGTACAAACTTCTAATAGTGGAGAAAGGGGACAAAACCCTGACCCCTGCACCCAGTGCAGAAGGACAGGATGTGCCCCTGAAGACAAGAAGTGTCTAGAAACTATTAGGTTAGCTAGGCTAGGAACTGACAACGTGATAGGGACGTTTCAAACCCAGAGACAGGAACCAGGGTACAAGTTAGGAAAACATTTCATTGCTTGCAGGTACTTAAACGCTTTCCTGAATAGATGGAAACTGTTGTTTCCTGAGTTAGGGGTTATAATCTAAGGTTGTTGTTGTGATTCCAGGTCTAAATGATAGCAAGCTGGTATAAGATGAAGGTCTAAACATGGATTTAGATGCTTAAAGAGCTTTGAAAACCTGAACATAGAAGAGGAAATCATTTTCTTTATTAAGTATGTAAGTATAGATAGGAACAGTATATAAAGCTCATAGACTGCTCTCATTCTTGACTGTGATCCTCCATGGAAAAACCAGACTTCAGCTGGAGTAAAATAGTGGCATACCGAGCCAGTTAAGGTCAATTGTCAGGAGCCATTCCTGCAGTCTTAAATGCTTTCTGCAGTATACTCAAGTGTATGCCCCTTTCTCTTCACTACTACCTTGCAGCATTAGTTCTTGCCAAGCCTACATCCTGCTTACCTGCTCACAAACGTTTTGTGGTACTTGGAGATGGAGCACTACACTGGAGTATTAACTTAAATGCCATCTGACTTAAATAATATCACAAGTAACACACGTGCCAACTGACAGTCTGGTGAGTCGGTGGGATACAGCAACTGTCCCTCCATCCCTACGCTTTGGCCAACTCATGAGCTTCCCTTCAAGATGCACTCCTACCACCTCACCCAAACCATGCACGTGGCTTTTGGGCTTCTGTACAGCTGGAGAAGATGATTCTCTATGAACACAAGGAGTTTCTGCCACCTGTAGTGTAAGTGTAGGCAAGTGAGAGGGACAAGCTATGATGCCAGTGGCTGGCTAAGGTAGAGATAGCCATGCTAGTGTTCAGCTCTTCCATCACAGAGCTCAACTCACTGCTCAGCTTAACTGTTCTGCCAGTTTGGGCATCTCTGTGCCACACTATGGAATTATGATATTCCATATGCTGTGGAACTGTGGAATGTGACCACAGCCATGCCAGTCACAATCATCACTAAGCAGCTCTGCTGTTAAACATGTCTAAGCCCTGAGCTGTACCCCATGGACAGGGAGATGGCAGCAGTTTGTGGCTAACACAGAATCAAGACCCATTAAAGGGTCTTGCACGTGGAAACTGGCCTGGTCCTGTGCTAAATGTGCCACAGGGCTAAAAAAGGGGAGTAGTTTCCAAATGGTCAGTCCAGCACCATTCCCGAGCTTTACACCCACTTTAAACCATCATGTAGTTTTAAGATCAATAGTACAGATGAAGATACCCTTACAAAGAACATATAAGGTACATTTTACGCTGTTTTGATGCAACCCATAGAAGTTCCTGCTCTGCAAGATCCAGCTGACATTTCTTATTGCTGTAACTAGTTCAGCTCTACCTGTTCAAAGCTAATGTTTTTATCCTTCATCATCCTTTGGAAAAACAATTCTGCAGGACAAGAACTCGTCTTAAGCCTTTGGCGCTCATGCTAGGGAGAACTTGAGAGACGAGACAAGTGGTGTGATCTCTCTCAGCACTAAGAGCTATATCATTGACCCAGATATCCCTGTAAATGACAGTCCTCTTGGACATTATGTGCCCTCACAGTGTTTCTAAAATCCTGCAGATGTTTAAATGAAGGCTTTTATCTCCTGCAATCACAAGTATTAACATACACAACGCTGACACAAAGACACTGGATAAAGTGGTTATTTTTAGCACTTCCGCACGTCATAAAGCAGTACAATAGCCATGATGCTACAAATAACTCACTATGAACTCTTCTTAGAAGCAAACAGAGGAAGTATAACTTTAGGAAGAGACAAGGAGATCAGAGTAGACAATGTATTAAAATACTAGGTTTAGTACAGTAAGGGAAAAAAGATATAAATATTAGCTTTACTTTGGGTCAGTAAAAATATCACCAAGACTTTATTCCATAGGTCAGTTTGAACCTCGGCAGAAATGCCTGGCACTTACTAACCACCAGTGAGTCCAACTTTGGTCTAAGATACAACGCTACAGAAGCAGTGAACTCTTAAATTTGTGAGCAACTTCCTGACTTTTGGAAAGACATTTATTTATACTATCACAAAAGTGTGGTTAGTTGGATGATGTATTTTTTGTCTGAGGCTCCCGCTATATGATTGTGTGGTTTCAGGAAAGTGTTTTAACCTTTCTCTTCTGGAATATGACACGTTCTGTCGGTGAAGAAGCAGTTAAGTCACAGCAGAGTTTGATACTGCTGGCCACAAGTTGGCCTTGTGGGTTTTCCTCCACTTTGTAGGACAAATTGAAGAGCTTTAATAAGAAGTGAAGGGTCGACCACCTGATTACAGCTGGCTTTGTACGTGTGACCCAACTAGCAGGGAATGACTGAGTTGCTTAGGTAAGGTGAGAAAAGTGTGTGGAAATGGTTTCTGAAGGAACGTCAGCAATTTCTTCTGAGGCTTTCATGAAGCATTACTACGTTGAGTCCTACTGCCGTGTGTTTGAGGAGTAGCTTCAGCTCTCTGTAGATCAGCATCCTTATTTTGATCTAGCTTCCACTAGCACAGCCCAGTTCTGTTATGGATCCCTACCAAGAAAATTGATAAGTAGCTTCTAATTTCTCTCTGGCTCCCTTTTACATCTATTTGATGACACTTAATAAGCTACAACCAGTGATTTTCAAGGTAACTTGTGTTCCAATACTGTGATTGTATAGGCATTTTTTGAGGGACTCAGCCTTACCTGTAGTGCTGCAGTTCTGATTCCAGCTGCTGGATGTATACTTGCAGATGTGGCACCTCGTTGGCTTTCACTTCCAGCTCCTTCACTTTGCCAAGACTGTTAAGGACAGCGTGTCTTGCCTCTTCCACCTTCTTCCTCATTTCTGCTTGTTCCCTCTTCAGGTTACGGTTGCAGTCCTCCAGACTGACCAGAGCTTCCTGAGAGCTCTTCAGCTCTCTTTCCAGTTCCTGATTGAACCTAATTGCTTCTTCTATTTGCCCGTCCCTGGAGCTCCGGATGAGTTCCACTTCCTTCAGTACACTCTGAAGGCACTTGGTCTGGGAGTGGTTCTGCATTAGCGGTCTCTTGCACCCTACAAAACAGGTCCCCTCTTCCTTATGGTTAGTGTGGCTCTTCCGCAGTCCTACCTGTAATAACAGGAGCAGAAAGCAGGGGGAAATGAATGTGTTTTAAAGCATCATTTTAATCAGGACTGAAAATGGCTGGATTGTGTTTTGTTGTTTGCTTTGGTTTTTCTTTAATGACATAGAGTTGATCAGCAACTGATAAGCTACTTACCCTTGTGAAATACAGAGAAAAGGAAACAATCTCTGGACAGTAGCTTTTTAAATACGTATCTATACATTCCATTTTAAACCTACTCCTAAAGAGGAAAATTAAGTTATTGCACAGGTTTCTGTGTATCTTTAAATGCCATTACTATAGTCTGGCCTCAAAAGGCAAGTAGTATTCTGCAAAACATATTTCCCATTATGTTTCTTAAGTTGTGTTGAGTAATGCTGAGCAGAGAGCAGCTGGTGGTAGCTCTCATCTTTGTCCTTCTGGTTCTTTCTGGGTTCTTTGACTGGTGACTTCATGTTCACTTCTGCCTTCCTTTCACTTTTCACATGAAAAGGGTAAATTGGCTTTCACCTCCTGTGCTGGGCACTGCGAAGATGGACAGCAGGTAATGCAAGCAGCACAGAGCTCTGCGTGGGTTGTGCTGGTATGAAATCCACCCTCATCCCAACTATGGTTATGCTATGTCATGCCACAGTAATTCAACTTCTGTTAAGTATGTGTGTGTTTGTGTTTCACTATGTACGTGTTTCACTTCAGCTGATACAACAGAAACAGAAACTAGCACCAGAATGCCTGGGGCTCTGCAGAGGAGCCAGAGCCTGTTCATCAGGCCATGTGCAGAACTGGCTCCAGCTCTGAGCTCTTATGACCATGCTCTGGAGAAAACACACACCTTGTGTTTCTGAGGCAAAGCTCTTGGGTGTTTCTGACTGTGCTGTTGCATGTGTCTGTGCAGGTTAAGAATCCAGAAGTTCTTACTTTGGGAAAAAGCCCACAGTGGTGCATAACTGGTGAATAAGTGACTGCCTGTGCAACAGGAAAAGCGGCATTATACACTTAGGTTTGTTAAACTGAGGTCTTCCGCAATTTTAGCAGGGTGGTTCTCAGCGCATCCCTTAAATATACATTTAAGGATATACATATAGATATTTATACTTAGGCCAGGTTGGACAGGGCTTGGAATAACCTGCTCTAGTGGAAGATGTCCCAGCCTGTAGCAGGGGGTTGGAACTCGATGAGCTTCAAGGTACCTTCCAACACAAACCAGTCTGTGATTCTATGTTATTTAACAGAGAGATATATATATGTATGTATTCTGCTGGTGAAAATACAGCGTTTCTCCTTAAAGCCTCTCTGTAACCAAACTTAGCTAAGAAGTTAATGCCGAGGATGAGAGGGTCGCCTAGGTCTGTGCCATACCCCTCTTAAAGCCAGCCTGGAGTGG